>NC_083483.1:11208814-11313814 GCF_030014155.1 Tachysurus vachellii
GAGAGAGACAGAGAGACAGACAGAGAGAGAGACAGACAGAGAGTCAGACAGGCAGGCAGGCAGAGACAGAGAGAGAGAGAGAGAGAGAGAGAGAGAGAGAGAGAGAGAGAGAGAGAGAGAGAGAGAGACAGAGAGTCAGACAGACAGGCAGGCAGAGAGAGAGACAGACAGGCAGGCAGAGAGAGAGAGAGAGAGAGAGAGAGAGAGAGAGAGAGAGAGACAGAGAGAGAGAGACAGAGAGTCAGACAGACAGGCAGGCAGAGAGACAGACAGAGGCAGAGAGAGAGAGAGAGAGAGAGAGAGAGAGAGAGAGAGAGAGAGAGAGAGAGAGAGACAGACAGAGTCAGACAGGCAGGCAGGCAGACAGAGAGAGAGAGAGAGAGAGAGAGAGACAGACAGAGAGAGAGACAGACAGAGAGTCAGACAGGCAGGCAGGCAGAGACAGAGAGAGAGAGAGAGAGAGAGAGAGAGAGAGAGAGAGAGAGAGAGACAGAGAGTCAGACAGACAGGCAGGCAGAGAGAGAGACAGACAGGCAGAGAGAGAGAGAGAGAGAGAGAGAGAGAGAGACAGAGAGAGAGAGACAGAGAGTCAGACAGACAGGCAGGCAGAGAGAGAGACAGACAGGCAGAGAGAGAGAGAGAGAGAGAGAGAGAGAGAGAGAGACAGAGAGAGAGAGACAGAGAGTCAGACAGACAGGCAGGCAGAGAGACAGACAGACAGGCAGAGAGAGAGAGAGAGAGAGAGAGAGAGGGAGAGAGAGAGAGAGAGAGAGAGAGACAGACAGACAGAGGCAGAGAGAGAGAGAGAGAGAGAGAGAGAGAGAGAGAGAGAGACAGACAGACAGAGGCAGAGAGAGAGAGAGAGAGAGAGAGCACACACAGGATGAATGACAGCTCAGAGCTGCAGGTCCTAAATCACACACTACCTACTCAATAGTAAGGCTCCTATTACTACTTATAGTAACTATGGTAACGCGGCCACGAGGCTAGTGTGCGGTTTGAGACACAGCCGAATTCTCACCTCTGTGTCTGTATATAACTCGGTACCATAGATATATACACTCGGTACGACATGAAGCAGACTTTAGCTTTACTTACACAGCCCTCTGGACCCGGTAGTGGTGAACATTGTGCTGGCTTCAGAAATAAAAACAAACAAGGCTACACAAAGGCACTGTGTTTTATAGACACAAACTTAACCAAAGTTAAAGGGAAAAATCTGGTGTAGGAGGTAGACGGGGAAATGGTATCCAGAACGGAAGCCGCCTAGGGACAAACCTCATCTATGAAAAACGCGTTTTCGAAGTTTGAAGGGTTCTGGCCTTGATTACGGCTAAAACTGCGCATGCGCAGTTAACGATCCCCCTGTGAATGGCTGAGAAAAAAAAAACACTATCTAAAATTGCACCATGTTCATATAAATACGCTAAAAACGTAGAAATGTATTATATATTTGTTTCTATAATAGATATACAACATAGAGAAATATAAATTCATTGTAAAATGTCCATACAGTGTATTGTATGATGTAGAAACTGTTTTTGGTGCTTGAGATAGTAAAGAAATATCCTTTTGGTGTGATATAAAGCTTGTTCCATTGTTATAAACACTATATACAACGTACAAGTGAAGTCCTAATGAGGAGTTAATACATTTAAATGTTGACTAAAGATTGCAGTTACTATATTTGGCCACACGATGGCAGCACAAGCGAACGTTAACGTGAATTCTTTTTCGATTCAAAACTTATTGGAATGAGAATGGTTTTAGGATTTATTTATTTATTTATTTATTTTACATTTAGTGTATTTTCATGCTGAAATAAATTTGCTGAAATGTTTTAACTGTAGACTTTTCCATAATATTTCTGTATTATTATTATTATTATTATTATTATTATTATTATTATTATTATTGTTTTTATTTATTTATTATTATTACTATTATTATTATCATCATCATCGTCGTCGTCATGATAATCATCATCATTATTTTTATTATAATAATTATTATAATTATTATTATCATCATTATTATTATTACTATTATCATCATCATCATCATCATCATCATCATCATCATCATCATTATTATTATTATCATTATTAGTGCTAGTGGTAGTAAAGGTAACATTTGCTAATATATCAGTTTATAACCATTTGTGAACATCATGTTTTAAAGTTCCCACAATATAACATTTCCAGAGCATTAACAAATTCCGTGTTTGCTGATTAATTTTCCATGTTATGTAGAACAGTATTTCCTTTCTCAGGCCAGAATTTATGATGTTATATCGTTATCACATTTATATAATTGTAAAAACCTCATACAATCACCAAAGTGTCCTTTCATATTCTTTACTTTCAATAGCTTTCTTCATCATAGTGCCAATAACTAAAACTTTCATAACCTGTCCAAAAGCCAAAAATGTACTTATTATTTGATTTAATGGCTAAACCTTGTACTACTGTTCTAAATAGCCTGTCCAAATACTCAGCTATGCTGCTATGAGTTACCACACGTTGTGTATTACTTTGAAATACTATTTAGTGAGGAAATATGCAGGTTGGGACATAGCCAATAAAAACAAGATGGCCTCTTTTTGGAGTTGACTTTGAAAGCCACAGCGACCAGCTGCTTCAAAGAAAAAGAAAAAAGGCAGAACGCCAAACATCAAGCTGCCTACAGCGAATGAAATAATATAGGTGTTTTGTTTGTTCCCCACCACTGGCTTTGAGATAAATGAGTGTGTTTGTGTAATGGCCATCTGGTAGGGATGTGAGACGTGTTGCGGGTTTGCAGAAGCTAATCGGCTAATTGGACACAATAGTCAGTGACTAATGGAGGCACGTGAAGGCAGCCAGCTGGAAGTGGTGAACACAAAGCAGGCTTTACTATAACTGCTGTTAAACTGTGGTTAACTTACTCAATACTGGATTAGTGTAGTGTGGGAGAGATGTTCTGAGGTGTGTGTGTGTGTGTGTGTGTGTATTGTGTGTGTATTGTGTGTGTATTGTGTGATCGAATTTTAAAACAGAAAGGCTGAGCATGAGCATGTGTGCTAGGGAAAGTTGTATCTCTGTGTGTGTGTGTGTGTGTGTGTGTGTGTGTGGTGTGTATTGCAAAAGTTGCCAGATACAATCAATTAATCACAGATCCACCCAGTTTTTCACCATAAATGCTTTGTATTGTTTACATCTTACTCTAATTAAAGGAAGACTCTAACATTCTTCATCTCCATTCACTACCTTCTATAGTATAGGTGTAATTACTACAGACTACAACTTCAACACGTGCCCCTTACTCACACACAGTCTGACTTCTAATGAAAGTCCAAGGGGCAGTTGTCTGAAGTATTCTTTTAAGCATAAACAGTTATGGAAAAACAGAACTAGAGACTACTTAAGGACGCACTGGAGACATGACAGAAGACGATACACGTTTGTTGGACAGTGCCAAATGTGTTGCATCTCGTCATTCTATCTTTCCGCCCCTTTGCTCTTTTTCTCTAAAGTCTGTCATTCATGTCTTTATTCCATTTGCCTTGTCCCCCCCTCTGTCCTTTTCATCTCTACATCATCGCTTTGTTCCTCCTCCTTCCTTATCCATCACTTCATTTGTCTCTCTCCCATCTCTGTCCTCTCCATCTCTCCATTCCATTGTTTCATGTATCTTCATTCCATCTCTATCCATTCCATCTATCCACCTCTCTTGTCAATCTCTCCATTGCACCACTCTTATTTCCACATCCATTCCATTTGAATCCAAACTCTTTCCTCTTTCAGTTTTTTAAATTCCATATCTCTCAGTTCAATCTCTCCATCGTTCTGCACCTTACCATTGTTCCTCTCCATTTCATCCCATCTCTCCATTTTACCTCTCTATTCTCCTCTGTCTTGTCTCTCTTCAATTCTTTTTCTTCTCTTCTCCATTCATCTCTTTTCACCCCACTGCTATGCTTCCAAATTTCTTTCCATCCCATACTTTTACTGAGACCCCATTGCTCCATCCCAGCACTTTCCTTTCATTTATCTTTTCCATCTTCACATAATCTCTACCTCATCTCTCTCTCTCTCTCTCTCTCTCTCTCTCTCTCTCTCTCTCTCTCTCTCTCTCTCTCTCTCCATTATATCCAACCCAATCCTCCATCCCTCTCCATCTTAACACTTTCTCTCCATCCAATTTCTCCATCCCATCCCTCCATTCCTTTCCATTTTATTCCGCCGTTCCTCCTGATCCCAGCTTGCTACTCAAACTATCTATCTCACCTGTCTGTCCCTCCCACCTCATCCGTCAATCCCTACTGTCTTTTACATCTGTCCTTTTCTCTTCATCTGATGTCTCTGTCCCTCTTCTCCAGTCCACATCTCTATCCCTTTCCATCCCATTCCATATGCTGCCGCTGTGTAATCATATTCTTAATCATATCATCAGCTCAATAAAAGCGGTTTGCAATGACAGGCCGCTGGGATCAGATTATTTCTGACGGGACGTGACTCACGTCTGCGTAAGTTAATGAGATGATCGGAAACCGAATACAGATGCTCTGATGAAAGCCACAGCGGCACCATTAGTTTTTACGACAAAGCCCCGAAGGAGCAGGAAGGGACCCTATGGAGTGTTTTCACCCAGGTTTAAGACCAGTATTGCTTTTCAGCTATAAGGTTATGATGTATGCAAACTGATCCCAGATCTGTGTAAAAGAGTGAAATGTGGGCTTGTTCTCCATATGTTGGTACAGTGGCCCCATTTTTTCCATCCATATTGTTTCTATTAAACACAAAACATATCCAAACATCCGCCTGGCAAGGTAGTAATGAGGAACTGTACCAGACGTCCTTCTTCTTTTCCTTCTCCTGCTTCCTGCTTAGTAAATTATTAGTCATATAAATAAGACACATGGCGCTCAAACTGTACCTGAAAATGTCTTAAAAATTGAAATAAGTGCTATAAAAAAAATACCTTAACATTGAGAATGTTTTTTTTTTGTTTCTTTGAAAGTAAAATGAATGTTAGAGGTTTTATTGTGGAAGTAAATTGCTCAAAATAGTGCAGACTTTTTGAATAATTAGATAATTAAGTAAAGGGAAGCTTAAATATAAAATGCAAAGTTATGTCTTGTAGTGGTTTGGTGTAGATTATAAATAAAGTATTTTAAACTACAAAGTACAAAGCTGTTGAGCTGACAAGCTGGTTACAATGATCCTACTACAAAAATCCCAAAAGTCTCTCTCTCTCTCTCTCTCTCTCTCTCTCTCTCTCTCTCTCTCTCTCTCTCACACTCCCAGATAGCCTTTAAGATGCCTTTAAGATGCCTTGGACAAAAGAAGAACATATTTTGGCAGAATTGGTAAGGATGGCAGGATCGGAAGACCTTCCCAAGGTTGTGATGGACTTCCACAGGAACCATGACACGTGTCACGGCTGCCAAACCTAATCAGAATTAGAATCAGAATCGGGTTTATTGGCCAAGTGTGCTGACACACACAAGGAATTTGGTTCCAGCTGTTTGTAATAACAAATTCATTAAGATTTGAAGTGTTATAGATCATCAGAAAAGTAGAGTTCCACTTACACATCCACTGAGGGTAATGCTATATATTAAGAACATTCATTCATTCATTCATTTTCTACCGCTTATCTGAACTACCTCGGGTCACTGGGAGCCTGTGCCTATCTCAGGCGTCATCGGGCATCAAGGCAGGATACACCCTGGACGGAGTGCCAACCCATCGCAGGGCACACACTCTCATTCACTCACGCAATCACACACTACGGAAAATTTTCCAGAGATGCCAATCAACCTATATTAATAACATATCAAGATCTATTTTATGATGACAAAATCCTGAACTTATGGCAACTTTTGTAGTTAAAAAGGAAGAAGACAGAAAAATCAAGTTAGTTAAACCTTAGTGAGCCATTTTCTACCACCGCTGAAAGACATAACTATCAAATTCAACAAATGAATTTGTAAAATTTTATTAGCTAACTAATTAAATAGCTAACTACTTTTTTATAAAATCTAAGCAGCTGTCAAATTAAATTTTCAATTTAATTCAATTTGATTTTATTTTATAATGCTTTTAACAATGGACATCCTCTCAAAGCAGGTTTATAGAACATAAGAAATGTAGAACAAAAATTACAAGATATATTAGACTTTTTTTTATATTAGATTTATTTATGACAAGAAAAATCTCCCTTAGGAAGAAATCTTGAGAGGAACCAGACTCATCTGGTGGACAATGGAGAGTGCAATTATAAATGATTAGAAACACCAGAGAGTGCGGGACAGTGTGATTATAAATTATTAGAAACACGGGAGAGTGTGATGTCCATTCTATAGTCATATACAATCAGTTGGCGTTGTGTAACCAGGAGCTCCTGAGCAACTCATAAATTGGCTCATCATTGAGTTCATTATAGATTCAACACCAACTCCTCCGTGCCCAAGCCTTCTAATGCTCAATGATGGAGACACAGCATATGTAGAATGTTTAACCAGCTAAAGTTCTAGTTTAGTGAGGGTAAAGTTACCTTAATTAAGACAAACGTAATATTAAATGTTAATATTTTATTATGTGGTAATCAAAACAAGACATTCATTATATATGAATACAGAAAAAACCCATCAGATTTAATGTTGTGTAATATCCATGAAACAGCTTTGTTCTTATCGCTTATTCTATAGTAGCTACGTATATACAAGCTTTGTCATGTCATCTTCCATCCTAAAGATATTCCCATGTTACAGCTTTACCTCTGACTGTTACAAAGCGCTGACACTGTAGATGCTAGCACTGCATGCTAAAATGTCAATTATACAACACTCAGTTCTAGTCCACTAATTTGATTGGACAAATGGTGTTGCAAGAGTGTTTGTAATCAGTATAACCCCACTGGGATGCTTCACAGTGTACAGTATATCACGCTGCTTGGTCACCATGTAAAATTCCAGTTCTAGCAACAGTCCCACTGAATCCGCTAGCAAAGTGAAGTTGGCCACATCATCAGCAGACATAAATATATCAGGAATAAAAGGTCTCACTTAAAATATGAAAGCTGAAAAGTAAAAAAAAAAAAAGCCACGTACACATTGTAGCTGACATGCTATAAAGCGAGCACGGCTTCTATTTCTGCTAGCAGAATCCTCATGACTAGCTAGTTTGCTAAGCTCACAGTCATAAGGAAATTATTATGCTAAACTCAAACAAATCTGGGATTTTGGCTTTGCTGAATAGGTGATTGTTAATTGCTCTTTTGGAATAAAAGTTAAGGTACAGAAAGAAGACTTAATTAACTCCCTTCTCTTAATATTAAATAAAATAGTATCCTAAACTGAGAACTAGCTGGCTAATTTAGCAAAGTAATATACAAACCAAACAAGCTAGCTGAATCAGAAGAAAAATACTGCTTATCAGTTATCAAAATTCATTATTTATTTAGAAAACTATAGTAATATCACACTCAAAATCTTGCTGTTAGACCGAACATGGACACGATTGTGATTCGCTACCACGCTTGTGCTACAGCTGCGCCAATATTCAACGGAACTGGACTCGTTCAACATTGAGTAAATAAACATTTCCTCACAGAAAACCTTTACGAGCGGGAATTACAAATTCGGAGGAATGTCCAAAGTCAAGAGTGAATAATTACTTTACTGAGTAATGAAGAGTGCTACAGTGCTAATGACTAGCTTTTTTCCGCTAGCAGTCTGTTAGCTAGCAAATCAATAGGACAACATTACGACGTTCTGGTGATGTGAACTGCTCTGTGTCTTCCTTCAGTAGTCATCATTTATTTGAATACATTTTTAAAAGAGAACTCTGTGTTTATGAAAACAGTCGGGACACACTCAGCATCTTGAGTAACCTTTATGCAGTGCAGGTCAGTAGCAGTCAGAATGTGTCCGTTATTTTTATTTTCTTCCTCGTATCTTTTTTGACTTCTCTGAATGACAAAGTTTTATTGATCAGGCTTACGGATGCTAGTTATGTCACGGCTAACAAAGAGACCGGTGTTAATGTTCGAGGCCCGTGTGTCTTCTTTAAATAAAAGCCCCTTTGAGCAAGAGTGGCAGGTTATCTCTTGGGCGTGATTAATGAAAACAGAATAAAGGGAGTAGAGAAAAAAGACATACAGCAGGGAGAAAAGGAAAAGGAGAAAGAATAGGCATGTCTGTGTCTGAGTTAAACTCAGGGACAAATTACTGTGTGCTTTCAGTAATGAAGAAAAGCCAGATTTGTAGTCAGCAGTGTCTCCTGCTGTTTGCTTTGTCCATTAGAAGGAAATGAGCAGATGGTTGTTGGCCTGTGCTTGTCCCCCCCATCTCTCTCTCTCTCCCTCTGTCTGTCTCTCTCTCTCTCTCTCTCTCTCGCTCTCTCTCTTATCTCTCTCTCTCTCTGCCTATCGCTCTCTGTCACTGTTTCTCTTTTTGTCTTCCTTTCTGTTCGTCTTAGTCTCATGGGCCTTTTCTGTCCGTGTCTGTTTCACTGTTTCCCTGCCTGTCGCTTTCTCTTTATTTCTGTCTCTTTCCGTTGTCCTTCTAGCTGTCTCTGTCCATGTCTGTTTCACAGCTTCCCTGTACTTTTTTTTTCTTCTTCTGTCTTCTGTCACAATTTAACTGTTTCTGTCATTCTGTTCCATCCAATACTTTCTACTCAGTCTTTTCCTTTTTCTTTTCTTTTCTTTTCTTTTCTTTTCTTTTCTTTTCTTTTCTTTTCTCCTCATTAAACCATTCCTCATTCCCTTCATGTTCATCGCTATTCTTTTTTGCAATCGGTGCTCCTCTTTCTGTCTTTTTTATTTCATCCTTCTCCTCCGCTCTTTCAGTTGCATTCTGTTTCTATTTCTCTCACTGTCACACCAATTCTGTCCATCGTTCCCTTCCCTCCCTCCGTTCCTCCCTCCCTCCGCCATGTCCTTATTGTCCATTAATCTCTCTCCTCGCAGTCTGGCCAAGCACAAAGCTGACAGCGAATACCCAGGGGACGACAGCGAAAACAAGCCAGTCCAGCTGTCAAGAGGCGGCCAGGAGATGTCATCTCGAGAACACACACATACACACACATAGACACACATATAAACACACACATAGACAAACTTGTGCATGCACACACCAATAAAAAGGAGCGACAGTAGTGTTGGGAAACAATAAATACTCATTAGGGAGCAGTTACATGGGGAGATGGTAGAATGTGACAGAGATGTCTGAACAGTGTCCACCAACATCTGCTTTCTGTACTGCTGACTAGCAGCAAAATCCATCTGAATGGCTCCCTTCTGTGGAGAAAGTAGAAGCTTTCACCGAGATGTTGAGACATCAGTGATGGTGAGATTTTATTTGATTTTTTTGAGTCCGGTGGTCGTCCCTCAGGACTTTCTGCAGCTGGAGTGCCAGTTTTTCATTTGGCAACACTATGGACTCACTATGGCAATCTGACTCGATGTACAGAAATTCCTCTTATAGAAATATACGCATCATCAAAACTGAACAGTGTGTAAAACCAAATGGAGAGACATTGAAAAAATCGTAAGAGGGTTCCTCAGTACTGGAGACTGGAGGTTTTGAGCATGAATCCATTACATCACTTTTTTAGCGTCTACGCTTTTCTCTCCTCTTGTATAGCAGGAGAATTTATCTTTTGAAGTAAACAAACTCTTGGATCTTTGGTTAACGTTTCCTGTGTCCAGCATCATCTCTCTGTCTTGCGGCAGCAACTGAATGGAAAGCGTGTAAGCTTTTACTGAGAAGATCTTTTTTTTTTCTTGCATTCGTCCTTCAGGTCCCTAGAGACATGCTGCAGCTGGAGTGAAACTTTTTGTAACTGTAGCGGCATCTTAAAATTCCAACACAAATCCATAGACATTATATATATATATATATATATACCTTTAGGATCCGTGTATCAACATTGTCCAATATGAGTGAAATTATTGACTTATGGACTTATGAATAGGCTTTTTGTTAGCTTGGATGTTCATGGATGAGAAATAAGAAAAACTGGTGCACACTTTAAATGTAAATAAAAATGGATAAGAAAAGGATGGGGTTGTTTGTGAATTGATGAAGAGTTGCTGTGATGTAAGAGGAATAAATCACATTGGGAAGTATTCTTCCTATAACACACCCAAGACGTGTTTTAGTCCTTAGGATTAATGTGTTGATACTGAAAAGCCCAGTTTTAGTTTCTAAAATGACTTTATGACAGAACATTTCCTGTGTCCACAAGCATCTGATCTGTTTATGCCTAAAATACACAAAGTGTTCCTCAAGGGTTCCTCTGTGGTTATTGGTATCTAAAGGGAGCTTACACGGAGCCTGCCTGAGAAAGGAAACATTTTATGTTACAAAAAAGTTAAGGAACATTTGGAAATCTTCCAAATGGAAAAACTCTCCTTTGCCAAACAGAACATTTTTACTGAGAGCAATATGAGTCAATTGGCTTCCTTTTGCAAAGGAAGTGAAAGTTTTCATTTGAGAAGATTAGTCTTTAGTGACTCCCTTTAAAGTGAATTTGATGTAGAACGACACAATAAAAGATAAAACTCTGACTGAAGACGGTTGACTGTAATCGTTTCAAAAACAACCCCATCCTGGCAAAATAAGTAGAGCTGGATGAGGCAAGACTTCGTCAGGTTAATTAGCACTGGAGTCAGAGAGCTCAGAGCTTGGCCTAGTGTTTTTTTTCACGAACCCTCAAGTCAGCAAATGTTAAGTATGTAGTAAAGCTCCACATCCATTAAAAGGTTCCTTTCGGAATTCACACTTTAGCTCAAAGAATGGCACTAAATCCTGCCCTCTTTTAACCTCCCCTTTTAGCCCAGAGAGTAAAGGTTGATCAAAGTAAACAATACACTCTCAGATGGAGAGCAGTCAATTTCCCAGCATTTCCTGTGTGGAGCTTTCGGAGTCAAAAGCAGCCCAACCCTTTGCAAACGAGACTCAATTTCACGGCACATTATCCCCACACCGTTTTTTTCCCGTTCCCTAAACACTCTCTCTCTCTTTTTCTCCCATCACTAAGAGCAAGAAAGAGCAGCATGAATTAGTAATGGCTAAAAGAGAAAGGCCTAAAAGCCGTCCGCTCCTCTCTTGCCCTTTCATTATCCGTCCACGGACCTGGGCCTCATCGCTTCTTCGCACTCATTTAGATAACACGTCCTCCAACCTTACCTCAGCCGCCAGACGCCTCGGAACGCTACGACTAACACGCACACTAATGCATAATATCCCCTTTCTGATTAGATTACTTTAGCCTTATCTTCCTGCTCCATTGTGGCTGGACGTATCGCTAACTGCATTGGACGATACAGCGAGACATGTCCGATTTGTCACATAGACTGTAGCGATGCTTAATGACACCACTGTGAGAGGGATACCGTAATTGATGTCCGGTATAAAAAAGGGTGCGTGTCGGCTGCCCCTAGTGTTAATTGTGGTTACTTGCAGCTGCATGAACAAGCAATAATGAACTTAGGCTTGAATGAAGGCATAGTGAACAGTGCACAGGTTATATATATATATATATATATATATATATATATATATATATATATATATATATATATATATATATATATATATGAATTAATCTAATATATTATTTTTTATTATTTTAATCTGAATGCATGAAATAATAATTATAATAATCATAATCTGAGGATGAGTCTGAGAGAATATTTTTACCAAGTACAAGCCTCCAAAGCCCATCGCACCACCTCCTTCCCGGTCCCGAAGACATCAGTAGATGGTACTCTTAACCCTAAAGAGTACTTGCTGCTCGTCCTGCTGCTCTGCCAGATCCTCTGTGTGTCCTCTTTAGGAAGAGAGACCCACAACCATCCAAAGAACCCCTGACAAACCTTTTGTAGTGTACTTTATATACGCTGTCTCATTTTAAGAGCACCAAAAATACTGTGAATCAGCACTGAAACATGTAACATGTAACCATCATTAGTCATTTTTTCCCCCGCTTCCACATTTCCTTTTCAATTAGTTTAGGAGGATTTAAGTGGCCAGAGCGCTGCGGCTCTTTTACATACTGAAGTCAAAGTCTTCTGTTTCGTATGATGTTCAAAACACAAGCGTAAACGAAGCATTTACGGAGAAGCGATTTATAATAATACATTCCTGAACAAGGAAAACACAAGATTAAAATAAACTAAACTAAAATTAAAACTCATGGGCAAAATCATGTAATCACTAAAAGATGCTGTACTGTATATGTGAAAACGTTTCAAATGTTGATATTTAAAACCTGGACAAAGACCATCAGTTAATAATGAAAAACAAATGAAGGAAAAAAAAAAAAAACTGTCACAAAAGACCCAAGGCACGTCTAGATCAAAATGTGTCTGTAAGGTGTGACCTGCTTTGTGCCAGGTGAAAAAATAGTTTTATTATTTATATATATATATATTTCAGACGGACACGACAGATGTAATGACATGCCAGCATGCTCTCCTAGTCAGGTATGATGATGGATTATGGACCTAATAATAATAATAATAATAATAATAATAATAATAATAATAATAATAATAATAACTTAGATGCAAGATATTTCATTAAAGAGGTTTGTATTGAGTTCCTAACAGCGCTACGACATACAATGCACAATATTATCTCTACACTTTTATGTACACGTTCAATGATTTTTTTTTTTTTCGTTTGAGAATACCTGCTATTTGATATAATCATCAAACATATAATAATGACAGGGAAAAAAAAACATAGACAATCTTTTGGGGCTAACAAGACAGCTACACGAAAACACATTAAATGTCATGTAGATATTCAATAAACGATGAATAAATTCAAAACATCAGACTCTTCCCTCTCCCCCATCCCAAACCCCCGATGGAAATAGTGCTTTATAGATAGTTAAACATGGCAGGACTATAAAAGAGAAGCTCTGAAATCGTTTTTTTTTTCTTTCCATGGTCTGTAAAGTGTGAGTGGTTTAAATATCCTAGAAAAAAATGTTGTGAAGGTCCACATGGTGTGTTTTTAGCTTCTGTGATAAGAAAAAGGTGCCTCGACTTCACTGAGAGGCACAATGAAAGCATTGATTTCCAATACGTGTGACAGTCTCTTCGCAAGTAATTTGTAGACACTGACCCTTTGGGGTCCTTGAAATGTCTCTAGTCCTCCGATACAATCGATTTTTTGTGATTATTCGCACTTCTGCTTCCTCCGTCTCTGCACTGATTTACATGTTCTCTCGCTCCATTTCTTCAGAACATGACCGCAGTCTTGAGAAAGAGCCGTCCATCTGTAGACACACACACACACACGCACACATGCACACAAACACAAAAAAGAAGATCTTAATGAACCCGAAATGTATTTGAATATTTGCCAGACTTGACTGATGTGGGCCTCGAGGTGCGATGAATAGCCTCGGTCCGTGAGGTTGTGTTCTTACACGGGCAGATTTCAAAACGAGATGAAAGGTTTTGTCGAGAGAAGACGCGCATTAAAATAAATGTCAGCCGAAACAGAGTGCCCACGCGCTCTCGACCCAGACAAAAAAGAGAAAGGAACCCCTTTGAATGATTAATTACTACATGTAAATTATGTAAATTATGCCCATGCAAATATTTCACGAGGACAATTAAGAGAGCCATTAATTACTGCCCACCGCCTTTTTCCCCCCTCTGTCTCTCTTTTTTGCTTCGCTGACATTCAATTTAATTTCCTTCTCAATGCTTTAGATGTTTAATCTTTGAACAAAGGCTTCATGACACAATTTCTGGTCACACTGCTGAGACTTATGATCAGGGCCACTGATATGATGGGTGCACTGACACCCAGCGCGTGATTTGTGTGCGACTGTGCTTCAATAAACCCTTAAAAAAAAAGAAGGAAATTGTAGAAAGAGTAAACAAGACAAGACGACAGTTCCCAGCTTCTGAAAGTGGACAGTGATGTTACCTGGTATCGTCCTGTCTGCGTCTGTTCTGTCCCTGCTCAGGTCGCTCTCCATTTCTGGAGCAGGAGGCTCTGAAGAAACAATCATCAGTTGAGTTTATTTATAAAGATTTATTAAAAAAAACCCAAAAAAAAACAAAACACAGCTCTTTACGTGAAAAGAAAAATGAATTCCCTTTTAATTAATTCATTCATTATAATTATAATTAACATGTGATCTTTAATGCTAGTTAAAACCTCTACCATCTGCATTTTTATTTGGGCTAATGTTTTCCTGTATTTCTACCTTCTATCGCTACCTTATTTCATCTCTAGCTAAAGAGTGTGATGCAGCGGTGCTTTAGTACTTTAGTCTGTCCATCTCTCTCATCTGTACGCTCTACTCAAACAGATCAAGGTTCGACTTCGGTTCTTATACCACCATCAGTGCTATTGTGCTCCTCATTTCACAGATCTTTGACCAGCCAAGCTGAGTCTCTGTCATAACTCGCTATCTGTGAAGTATATTGTGATTAACTCTTGTATGTTGTTCGGGTCTATGGACCCATATTCATAAACATCAATAGGTTTGAAGAACTTTGCTTCCTTGTAAATTTGGTGATTTCTTTTCACTCATAACTTGATTAAATTTGATTTTCTTTTTTTTTATTACATTTTATTAAAAAAACAACAACAAAAAACAAGTAGCACTTTAATTAAAAAATGTGATGTAATAAAGTTAAAGGGCGAATATTAACCATATATGCTGTTTATATTGCTTGTAATTGGGATGAAGTAAACATCTGTAGAGTATTTTAACATAAAATTTTTGATTGTGTTGAATTAAAAACCCAAAAATGTAGTGGGTCCAAGAGACCCACGAACACTGGCTGAGTAATAAAAATACGAACACCATACAAGGGTTAATATACAGCTGCACTGCACTACTTGGAGTTGGAGGCTCTGGAAAACTCATGGTTACGAAGGTCAACCTGTGACATCAGCTAAATACACAGCTAACAAATGAACACCGGAATTGGTCATAAACACGTTACAAGTATTTGACTATCAATCAATATTTAATGTGTTTCAGGATGGAGTTGTACTTTAAAGAAACAATGTCAACGTAATGAGTTAGGTAGCACTCATTTTCAGTGGTTCAGTGTTGGACTACTGCTCAGAAGGTTGTGAGTTCAAATCCCAGATCCACCAAGCTGCTACTCCTGGGCCTCTGGGCAAGGCCCTTAACCCTTAATTGCTCAGCTGTATAAATGTAATTTGCTCTGGATAAGTGTGACTGAAAAATATGAAACAGCGATATTCAGGCACCAGACTCGTGTCTCTCGGCTGGTTTCATTCATTTCTGGCTGAATTGTTCCTTTACCAATCGACAACCTTTTTCCTAATAAGACGCTAAAAATAAGAAACTCCTGGAAAAACCATTTAGATAAAAAATAAAAATAAAAAACCCGGGTGTTCGGTGTGTGTCGAATGCAGGGATAAACAACAGAAGAGCAATTGTGGATGTAATCAATACAGAATGATGGATCGGCAGCACACAATACAGGAGGAAGAAAGCTCATGATTTATACTCCATGTGCTACAATTGTAAAGTTCTGCAATACATCAGCACTCTAATGACATGCATTTTTCAGCACTCTGTGTGTATATGAGTGTGTGTGTGTGTGTGTGAAGCCAGAGGTATAACCTGAAGCTACTCCTCCAGCAAGTTACTGTTCCAGATGTGAGTGATGTGTGTTACCGTTTGGAGTGTGAGCGAGTTCATTGGCCGTTGTCTGCTGCAGAGTCTGCTCGGCTTGGTCACGTCGCTTAGACTCGTACTCCAGAGCTTCCTGGAGCTTCCGCTTTGTTTTCTTCTCTTTCTTCAGTCGCTTCTGGATCAGGGCTGGAAAGGAACAGATGTGGAAATGTGAGAAGAAAAAAAATCATACACTTTATGAAGAATTAAAGATTCTGATTCTGGGGTTAAAATGGGGGTTAAAATGGGGGTTAACTGGGAGATGTGGTAGCTTAGTGGATAAGGTATAGGACTACTAATCGGAAGGTCATGAGTTCGAATGCCAGGTCCACCAAGCTGCCACCACTGGGCCCTTGAGCAAGGCCCTTCACCCTCAGTTGGTCAGTTGTTTAAAATGAGAAACGTAAGTCTCTCTGGATATTAGTGTCTACTAAATGTAAATGTCTGTAATGTAAATGTTGATGATGGTACCAGATGCTGGTTTGAGTAGTTCTGAAACTTGGATTTGACCGTGCATCTGTGTCTGTTACCCAGAATGGTGTGGATAAACTAACACAGGTTCCTCAGAGAGGAAGTATCTTGTTGATGATAGAAGTTAAAGGATAACAGCGAGTCTGGGTGTAACATGTAACTCAAATAATCTCTCTTTAGTAGTGAGCAGAAAAGTGAACTCAGAATCACAACATGCTTGAGGCAGATGGACGACACCACCACAATGATCTGAGGCTATAGTGTGAACCACATGAGGTCTTCATTCAAGGATCAACTTGAAATGTTTTGTTCTCACTGTGGTTATAAATAGTAACCTGAACCTACTATTAAGTAAAGTTTGATACACGTGTCCCTTAGTAACAGCCATAAACAAACCCAGCAATAGAGATGAAATAGGACAGAAATTATGGATACACTGCAGTATCAAAATATATTCATACTATGTAAAACTAGATAAATGACAAAAAAAATAATGGCTTGATATGCGACATCACCAGATACATACGGTATGTAAACAATATGGATTATTTCGGTGTATCTGATATTGGAATATCAGCATGTCCGTAATAAAAATCGCCCACCAGCGCTGAGCAGAGGGACCATTAAAATTCACAATGGCAGGAAAATCCCTGATCCAGTTCAATCCACACACAGCTAATTAAACTAGGAAATACTACAGCAGCAATAAGTAACACTGTAGCTAAATGATTTTAATGAGTAAACGCTCTGCACATAATTGCTGCTCAGATGTAGTTTGGTAACAACTCAGTATATAGCGCAATGCGTGTATTAAATGTTCGACGAAGCTCAATTCTCAACTGACCTCCTTCATTTTCTTCTGTTTGTAATAATGGACTTAAGACATTCGAGTCAGCGAAAATGGGCTTCTTTGCATTAGCTCTAATGCTCCCTTGGGCATTGAGGCTTCCTCTTTCCCTTTATTAACTGATCTGGAATCAGCCCTCACATTTCCACCTTCTTCATTCAATGTTAAGAGATAAAACAGCAAATTATTCTACAATGAGCTGTACAGCCAGAGTTATACAACCCGAGAACTCACTTAGTGCTAATGTGATGTATTATGTACAGCAACTGTTGTGTTTATCATTTTTATCTGGTGTGGGGGCGAATATTAAGACGGCATCAATTCAGCTTACAGACATAATCAATCATTAAAACAAATTAAAATAAAAGTGAGTACATGTAATTACAAAGACAACTTCCTTTTGAATATGGGTGCTTTGTGTTTTTGTGCTTGTAATCTCTGCCTTTGTTTATTGCACTCACATATCTGCCTAGGTGTGTGTGTGTGTGTGTATGTGTAAAGGAAAATGCTGAACATACAGTTTATTTCTGTCGGCTCGATCATAGCGTGGGCGATATTAAACAAATGACGAAGGACCTCGTAATTAAACAACATTAATTAAAGTCGCATGTTCTCCTGTCGCTGTGTTTTTTTAGCCGCTTTATGTCTCTTAATGTAACCAAAGTTTGAAGGCCGTAATGTTTGCAGTGATTCAAATGAAAATCGAACAGCTTTGATTTTCTGTATAAATGTATGTATAAAATAGGTATGGATTAAAGTTTTTATAAATGAGTTGATTCTGTTTGAGTTGATTTAGTCTGTATGATGATTATAATGACGGTAGCTGAAAGAAGCCATTGGTTAGCGTGTTAACTTGTTGGTTGTGTAATCTTTGTAAAATCTTTATTGGAATCTTTGTTTTGATTATTTCTCTTTGGATGTATGGTTGACTTTTGTAAGTGCCATGTAACACAACGTGGATTTTGTTTATGTTGTTAGCTTTTAACAGATGTAAGGTGTTTATCATGCTAATATTAAATCATTTGCTATAAAACTTTGCTTTGGATTTCTGCTTTATAAAACAACTAAACTGATCTCAGAACAGCTGCTGGATGTAAAAACCTATAATAACAGAAGTTAAATAAAGAGATTGATGACGTCTCTGTGAGAGAGAGAGAGAAATACTTCACATAGTTAATCACATTTTTAGGATTGATAGCTTAGTGGTTAAGTTTCTAAACCAGCAATCACAAGGGTTGTAAGTTCAAATCCCACAGAGCTGCTGTTGGACCTTTAACTAATGAGCTCCATGCTTGGATTGTGCCCTCTATAAGTAACTCTAGGCACATGGCTGCTCTTTAATCACAATATACTTCACATGGCATCACAGTCCTTAGTGTAAGTCTGCTGATGTTGGATCAGCTGCTATCTATCTTCACTAGCAGTAGGAATCTCTAGGTATCTCATTTTTATACAATGTCCATTCCAGGATCTCGATCCTTTATCTATCTTCATGCATTCATGTTCTAGGGATTTTTTGTGGCTAGGATGTCATTTAACGGTCCTCGCTTATAATAGGTGTATAAAACGTTTATAAAGTGTATAAAAATATTATTTAAATGTTTTTTTTAAATCTTGCAGTCTTGCTTTCTGTATGTAAAGAAACCCAAGTGTGATCAAGCTGTTGGATCGAAAGGTACCGCAAAATTATTTAAACACAATGCAGACTTTTTAAGAGAGAACCATGATGCATGCAATAACCTAGGGATTGTTACTTAACCCAAACCAGGTCTGAGATCAGTTAATCTGTCCCACTGTGGGCGTTTAGATTAAACCAACCTGCTCTACATGCCAAACTATAACTGACTTTCATCAGGTTGTGTACAAAATATGGCAGAATTTCCAGAAACTGGGATTCATTTTAAAGCTGGGAACTGACATCCTAATTTATGTCATAAGCTGCGGGGAGGCTTTACAGAGTAAGAGTTTCATTGTATGGTGTAACAGACATGTACATGTTTCCTGTACATGACAATAAACTCTTGAATCTTGAAAGATTGACCTGATCCCAGATCAGATTTTGGGTGTAGTAATGACCTCGGTTTTTCTGCTCCACGCAGAGCTGTCTCTCCAAAGTTTCACGGAGTTCCCTCTCCCGATACAGCTCCATCTTCAGCTCCGTCTTCTCCAACTGCACCTGCTTCTCCTGCGCCCGGGCGTTATCTATAGCCACCTTCAGCAGACCCTGAACATACACACACACACACACGCACACACACGATAAATAAAATTAATTAATTACACGCCTTTTAAATCATCATTAAAAAACATCACATATAATTTCTAATTTGCAAACGCATTATTTTTCTGTTGAAAGTTGTTCAATTACAAAAAAAAAAATTATAAATATATTAGAAATACATTATTTTACTACCCATATATGTTTAATTTCATCACATTTGTATTAAATAATGGGAATTTCTAGAATTCTTGTTTTAAATTGATATTCGAGCTTAAAAAGTGTTTCATTATTATAATTACATGGAATTGATTTACTTGTTCGTTTGCTCTAAAATCTAATCTAAAATAAACTGTCATGTTTTTCATTCTTGAGCTGATCAGACCTAAACTGTAAACAATAAAGTGAAAGACATTTTCACATGCTTTTCTCAGGATTGCTCGGTCCATGTGTTTTCTCGGAACTGGACTTACCTGGATGTTAGTGAGGAGAGTTTCTATGGAAGACAGGCCCTCTGGGAAGAGCAGCGGTGCGGGGAAACCTGGAGGAAGCGTGGGGATGGTGTGAGAAACCCGCTCGTAGGTCTCTCGAGATGTGGGTGTACACAGTACGCTCTCTTCTGTAACAAGAATTTAAACAATGTGTTAGTTATAGAAGTGTTTTTATAGAACTACTTGTGTCTCAGCTAGCAGTTGACTGACACAAAGGAATCTGCATTTATTTAACTAATAACTAATTATTTTTTTTGGCTGATATTGATTGTTGTCTCATACAAAACATGGCTATGAGCCTAGAAATACAGGCTGAACAATCGTGTTATTACGTCATAAAATCTAGGGTCCAATCACATTCCAGTATGTAAATAATAACCAAGCTTCAGTGTAGCTTAGACGGCGACAGTTTTGTAGCCACAGTGTAGTTAACATTTTTTAATAAAATAACTAAAAGTACAGGGAAAGTCCACAAGCCCCAGACAGGTTCAAGGCCAGTGTTACATCTGTGTTCACAACCCAAGACTACAACCATACGATCCTCAGTCCATGACCTTCTGTCAGGCCCCTATGCCTGCTAACAGTCTCCTGATTGCTTATGACACTTCCCTGTTTGCAATCACACTACTGGTTTTAAACATCAGCGTCACTTTGTGTAGTTATCCTGTTTTTCGTTTACTCTTTTACTTTTGTCTTTCGACTGCAGTTGAATCGATCTGTCTGCTTCATGATGGCTTTCAGACAGCTGAGAATCTCATACATTGAGACTTATAAATGATCTGAACGTAATTCTCATATACACTGTTAACACGTAATAAAATGATATTTTACTCAAGTTACTCGAACACGAAATTACATGGGTTTATATGCATAAAGCGAAGGGGGTGTTTGACTCACACCTCGAGGATTAGGGGTTTGCAGAATTTACACGTTCTTCTTGTACTTTGAAGGTTCTTCCCTTTTCTTTCCCCATTCCAAAGCCATGTGTTGTTAGGCTGATAAGTATCTCTAAATTGTTTGTGTGTGTGTGCGTGTGTGTGTATGAGCGTCTCTTGCAGTGTTCTGGCATCTTATCCAGAGTGTCCTCCACCTTGTGCCCTGAGTCTTCTGGAACAGATTTCAGGTTCACGGGAACCCTGTGTAGAATAAGCACTACAAAGCTAGGGGCAGTGAGCCGTCGTGGCTCTAGGTTGTTAAGGCTCTGGGATGTTGATCAGGGTTCAAGCCAAGCTGCCACTGTTGGGCCCTTGAGCAAGACCCTTAACCCTCTATGATCCAGAGGTGTAGTATCAAGGCTGACTCTATGCTCTGACCCCAACACTCCAAAGTTGGGATATGCAAAGACAGAATTTCACTGTGCTGTAATGTATATGTGACAAAATAAAGACTTCTGCTTCTAACAATGGATGGCTATGTAAATGAACTACACCCTTAGAAATCAGGGTTCACTGAGAGCTTTTGGGATGGTTAACTGTTCTATCTATGCATTGTTATGGGTTTTATTCCTTTAGCAGGCCCTTTTTATTCAAAGCAACTTTGCATGTGAATCCAATCCAGGAAACCGATACTGTAATGCAGAACTCATGTTACACCACAAACCAGAAATTGCAGGTTAGGTGTAGATGAACCCAGAGCCACAAACAAGCAGAGTGTTACTTACCTACAAATACTTTATCCTCTGAAACAGCAGGTTTTTATATGCAGAGCTGAGCATTTCAGCCGTGCGTCTTTATGGCCAAGTGCCAGACAGGTCTAATAACACTCCAAGGTCGTTACAGCACATCAAAGCTACTTTGTGTTTCTAATGCGGCCCGTGTCACTCGGCCTGAATAAATGTCAGCTCGATCGTTTGCTGAGAGTCAGCATGTTCTCTCCACCTCTGGCCTCCACACTGTAAATTTCCATCTCTTCTGTGCAGAGCCATCTCAAATCTGCTCTTATTATGACTCAGACCGTAGCATCTCTGTTTCAACCGCTACAATACACCTGCTGCTGCTGGACCTTGTGGTTCTAGTAACAGTTCTGAAGTAGGATATTATACATTTCATGTACAGTAAATACCCTCGAACAATGAAACAACTAAATCCCTTCAGTGGAGTTAATTTAAAGAGAACCAACATCTCAGACCAGAACGTTTGTTTTGCCATCTTCTTTTAAGAAGCACAGTGTGATGTAGACGTCTCATTGAACATCTGTAAGAAAAATCTGAAATCTAAAATTTGCATAGAGTCATAAATTAAAAAAAAAAAAAATAAAGAAATAAATAATTGGCCAGTATATCCCTAAAATGTGTCTTGAGAGCGTTGATATGTCTTAAAATATAGAAGCCAATCAGATTTCAATATGCAAATGAAGACAAGATTGAATGGGTTTACCAAGAGGAAGGTAGAGAATTCTTATCTTTTCTTTCTTATAAAAAGGAGTGTGTTTATACTTGTTTTTGTCTTACTTTTTTTGCAGATTCAAAGAATTCTGAATTTATATGAACGTGTAAACAACTTATTGTATCTTCAGATTTTTATTGTCTAATTATTTTCTGAAAGCAATCAGTTTTCAGTGACTTGAAAAAGCTTCTGCAGCTGCGACAACCTGCATCAGTTGTAAAGTTTTGGATGCTTGATAATTACCGCAGCGCTGATCTGAGACCTGCACTTAAAGCAGCAGACGAGGCAAACGTGCACACCGCAGAACGCGCATGAGTTGTTTTTGATCAGGCCGAAGCCTTGATCTTGACTTCAGTCACTTCAAAGGGCCTGCTAATGTATGAGGCCTTATGGTATGAAGCAGGTTAACCAGGGGCAACGGTTATTACGGGTCTGTAGCGAGAAGGAATTTGTCGTAGTATTGTACTTCTCTCTGATGTTTAGCAAATGTAACTAATTATACAGCATGCCAATATTTAATATGGACTCATACCTGTGCATGTGCACGGTGTGTTCACCGACTGATTTCTGTTTTGCAAAATCTTGATAATGTTTAAACGTTATTAAATCAATTACATAATCACAAAGCTCACAAGAATGTCTTTATAGCAAACATGGTGTAATGGATCTATCAAAGCACCATGATAATAAGTCATGGACTGACAGTGATCTCCATAACATGCCTGCTGTTGCGTAGCTGCATGCTTTCAAAGCTGTTGAGTGCTTCTTTTACAGCCCAGATATTGCACAGCACATTTATCAACGCTGCTGTAAAAAAAAAAAAAAAATCCAACATCATACTTTTCAAAATGTTTCACAGCACACAGGCTCTCTTCAACAAAGGTCCTGTATGCGTGTAGCTGTAATAACTGACTTTGTGCAGGCTAATAAAAAGTGTTGTTAGGGGGGGAGGTGACTTTCTGTTCAAAAAAAAAAAAAAAAACACAGCTGCTTTATTTCCATAACCCTGTCTGCCCATATGGCATGGCCACTCACCCAAACCGTGTGCATAAATAATGCTGGTTTACCGTATGTTTAGGACAGAACAGGCCTAGCGACAAGTTGTGCTTCACTGTTATGCTAATCATAAAAAGGGAAGGCACAAATCTGACTAATGCATGAGTACTGTACAACCATATGGTGATGCTAACTTGTGTTACATTCAAGGATTTGTAGCGTTGACATCGAGCTAGCAAAGTTGTTTTGAGCAAAGTTGTTTTTTCAATGTTTCTGCAGACCAAAAATAATTAAGCCTCACGCTCACATCTGTACGTTCGTGAATCTGTAAACCTGTAAAGCGCAATGAGCTTTCGCGATACAGCTCGTTCAAAATTAGTGACTCCCATGAAACTCATTCATTCATTCATTCATTCATCTTCTACCGCTTATCCGAACTATCTCGGGTCACGGGGAGCCTGTGCCTATCTCAGGCGTCATCGGGCATCAAGGCAGGATACACCCTGGACGGAGTGCCAACCCATCGCAGGGCACACACACACTCTCTCATTCACTCACACAATCACACACTACGGACAATTTTCCAGAGATGCCAATCAACCTACCATGCATGTCTTTGGACCGGGGGAGGAGACCGGAGTACCCGGAGGAAACCCCCGAGGCACGGGGAGAACATGCAAACTCCACACACACAAGGTGGAGGCGGGAATCGAACCCCCAACCCTGGAGGTGTGAGGCGAATGTGCTAACCACTAAGCCACCGTGCCCCCCCCATGAAACTCCATAAAAGGTAAAGTTGTCAGAAAGCGAAATGAGCAAAATGGCAAACGAAAAGAAATTTCTACAGAAATGGAAATATTTTAAAAGCTAACACCACCAGGAGAGGCTAAAATCTGAAGAGAGATTTTAAAGGATTGAAGAAATACAGGAAGGAAAATGTGCATTTCGTTGGAATTAAGTATGATGCAAAGAAAATGATTTGCTTCTTATCTACCCATCACTACCCTTAAGCGTTTCCTACATGTAATTAGATAGAAAGCTACCTATTAATAAATCTTTATACACTATAATATACACAGACCGGTCACTTTATTAGGAACACTTGCTCATTCGTGCACCTGCAATTCATACCTGATCAACCAATCAGGTGGCAGCAGCGCAATGCATGAAATCAATCATATACAGGTCAAAACCATGATCTACTGGGATTTTCACACTCAAATGATTCTAGTCTTTGTCCCTAGTGATGCAGGGAAAAAATTTTGAAAAATGAAGTGAGGTTTAAATTGGATTTGATTATTTGGTAAGCCGACGTGAGTTAAGTAGAAAAGTCTCTCATGTCTTAACGTGTTAAGCCTTGACGTAGATGGACTACAACAAGACCAACCTCCTATCAACCCAGTACAGCGATCCCAGGCTACACCGAGTTGTACGTTCTTAGAAGCGCGGGCTTGTGGGTGTTCCTAATAAAATGGACGGTGATCATACATTTTCTACATTTCTAGAAATGTGAGAACTGAGAAGTGTTTCATTAATTCAGCTTTCTGACAGGATTATCTGCAACACTGCTGCAGCTGCAGGACTGCTCCCATATGCAGCTACTGTACTGTACGTCTCCTCCTCTTTAAACACAGCTTCATGTCAGATTTAAGTTTTTGTTGAATAAGTCACTTTCAACACAGTTTTGTCGAAGCAGCAGTTTTGACATACGGGATATTAGGCATGGCGCAGTATGTGAGCACTTTTAATTGCATTGAGACGTTCCGTGCTTAAAAATATTCCACTTATCTCTTCTGTGTTGGACTGTTTGAATGGTGATTATAAAGAGCACAGGCTATTTTTACAGGGGTGGGCTGCGGGTGACAGGAAATATTTAATGGAAGTCAGTTAATGAAACTCTGGACCGGATTTAACTGCGCGTCTCACTTTCTCTCTCTCTGGTTCACTCTGTTTTTTTTTTGCCCTCCTTTTAGAGTGGATTTACCTCTGACTCTATTTCTATGGCTGTGTCAGTTTCTCTGTCCATTTGTCCATCCATATCTGACTTTATCAGCTCGAGTATCAGTCACTTACGCGTTCTTCATTCCACCGCACACCCACTTTATCGCCGTCTATTCTTGGACGTCCTTCACTTTAAAAACCATGTTCAAAATTCTCGTTGTAGCTTTTTGGCCGCAGCGCATTTTAAGTACATATAATGCTATACAGGATCCATTTAAACGAGCAGGTGCTCAAAATCTCACCTTCTGCCCGCTATGTGATAAAGGCTGATTAGATTTACGCCCCCCTCCCCCTACTTAGCTGACCAAAGCATCTTTATCCGATCTCTCCATCTTGGCAGGAGAGTGAAGCCCGCTGTCACATCCAAGGTGTTTCAAAGATGAAAAACAATCCATCTCTTTCTCCCTCATCCATCTCTCTTCCCCCCTTCCCGCTCTCCTGGCTAAAAAAGCCAGGCATCTGGAGGAATGTGATTAGCGGAATGCCGGCGTGGGCCGCTGGAGCACTCAGCGGGAGAAAACCTCACGCCGTGCCGCTGAACTACGGTGCCCCCACAGGGACAATCAGTGCTGAGTTAGCACCGGCCGCACCTCTGTGAAATCTGATGGATCTTTTCATAGCGTTTTTTTCCCCTAGCAGCACAAACTGCAAGCCTGTTTGATCATAAGCAGTCCTCTTCAAACCAAGGTCGTTTCATCGCTCTTTTTCTGTCTCTGCTCAGATTCCTCAGGGTAATGAACTTTCTCATGCTAAAGTCCACCGTAGTCAGCATTAGAGCGAAAGACCGAAGAGGACCGAAGAGGATAAGGGACAATGTCTTTGAGGCTAGTCCTCTTTGAGGGAGATGCCTTGATTTCTGATCTGGACACTTTCAATTCTGCCCACTGAAGATTCATTTGAAAGCAATGACAAAGAGTCCCTGCCTGCTTTATAGCTGCTGAATGGTAAAAGGTTTCTCTTTTCTTTAATAAATCAACCCTAATTTTAAAGGGGATGGTGCTTTGCTACTGTAGCTTCGTTTTCAGTGGGACCTGTAGGCGGTGGGCAACTCCTCCACTGCAGTGTGGAGATTCTTCTTGACCTGACAGACTGATCCCTACTGCAGAAACGGGATTCTCAGGATTCACTCAGGACGTCTGTACACTAGGTGGTGGTGAACACACAAAATCAACTCCCTATCATTCCATTGGGATTGGACAGAAATGACAGCTTTGCTTTGCTTTGAAACTTTGTATTAAGTGCTACTTGGGAAACTTTTTTGTGTATATTGTGCATACGTATGTATTGTGTATATTGTGCATGTGTTCGTATTAGTACACATAAATTAATACAGGAAATGTAATAACAAGTCTTGCTAAAAACTAGATGCTAAGATACGGTCAAAATAGATACAGCAAACTTGTAAAATGGTTATTGTTTTACAAACAACAACAAAACAACAGAATATATTAACTATCATTTCAATATTTAACTGCTAACCTCACTGAGGTGCCAATATTAAACTTTTCATATGACTTCAGGTGTTGTTTTCGAACGCAATTTGAAACCAGGACAAAGATGCACTTTTAGCGTCCTAAGCCTTTTAAAAAAAAAAAATACGTTCTTCCTATTAAAACGTTACGACAGGTTTTTTACCCCTTTAGAAATCTAAAAATGCTTCACTATCTATAGATCCCGTGAAGAACCATTTCTTCCTAAGAGTGCGTGAATGTACGAGTTGTATACGGATGCTGCATCGGGGCAGGCATTTACGGTGCAGACGTGCAAATTATTTGTGATCAAAACAAATTATGTGCTAATATTTGCTGTCGTTATTCGCTACAGCTCGTTACACCTCGGCTCTTTTAGCAGGTTGGGTCTAGGTGTGATGAGCAGATCATGGATATTGGTTACAAATGAAACAGCTTCTCAATTACCTGCTTCAGCTCGTCAGCCGGTCATGCCTGACGAGCGTCTGTTTATCATAGTGTTCATCTCACTCAGAGAGCGAGAGAGAGAGAGAGAGAGAGAGAGAAAGAGAGAGAGAGCAATGCTGGTTCTCATTAATCTAATGCACTGCGGCCCGTCTCATCATCGTTTACACCTTACTCCGACGTGACTTTTATTATCGCCCCTCTTTTAGCGACGCTTCCACTAAATGATATTGCTGTTCGAGCATCGCGCTTTCGATCTCGTTCATTTCTCAACTTGCACGAGGCAAACCTTAGGAATCTCTTCTAACTCATAAACTTACAAGTCCGTCCGGCCCCACTGCTACCGCTAACACACAGCAGTGTAGATGATCCGGAGGTATCGTGGCGCGATGAGAAATTTCTGCTGACTACTCGCCCTTGCAAAAGTCCTCATTAAGCTAATGAAAGCCTTCAAATGCAGAAACCAAACAAGGGTTCTGGGAGGTTATTACAGAAAATTACACCTCCAGGAGAGCTGGGGAAAAAAGGAGGAGGGAGGAGGTGGCGGTGGAGGGGGGGAAAAGCTTGTTCATTAATTCACGCTTCGCAAATCGCTAACTAATTTAGCCCCGCTGCCTTCTCTTTCCCACCCTAATGGATTATTTTCATAGAAATGTGAGTGAGCACATTGATTTTCTTTGTTCTCGGAACACGCGTTCTGAGACCCCATGCATGAGCGCAGAGAAAACACACTGAATTTTAATTTACATTAAAGCACATCAGGGGATCGTTCACAGGTCTGCTCTTCATACTGCTGCTGTGGTGCTCTGCAGACTGTACCAGAATAATCAGGAGAAGAATATAGATAAGTAAGCGAGGCTCAAGCGCACAATTGTGGCTCTCCATCAACTTTACAGTCGTTAGCACATTATGTATAATCGAATGCAAAAGTTTTCACCCCTTCGTTTTCCTCAAATGAAAAGTAATGACTGTGTTTTATGCTTAAAATACAGACATATTCAACAATTCAACAATGAACATATTCAACATATTCAACATATTCTACAGTTCATCTGATTTGGTCACCACCGGATGTGATTAGGCATGAATATGTGTTTTTTTATTTATTTTGATCTATCAAGTGAAATATTACTTCATAAATAATAAATAATTGACATATTAGCCTCACCCTTTTCTGCATGTGTCCTCCTAGAGTCATGGCCAGCATCCTGGGTTGCCAGATCCCCCTCTTTTGGTCCTGGGGGTGCGTTGGGAGACAGGCCTAACAGAGCGTGACCCAAGGAAAGACCATTCTGATGCACAGCTGCAGGTAAAATGGTGAAAATAGACAGGAAGTGTGAGGATGTTCTGGTGGCAGTAAATCCAACATATTATCGTTCTCTACTGCTGTACATTATATGAAAAAGCCATCAAAGAAATCGTTCTCTCCGGCTGTAGCGTGTCACGTCAACTATCTACTCAAGACTTAAACAACTCTCATGATGAAATACAAAAACGTCACTTTCCCAAGCTTGAGCTAATATGATATTTGAACATCGCTCTGAATTTCCCTCAAACTTTGACCATAAATTAGTCATCTTAACCCGAATAAAGCTGAAAATCAAATCTTACTGTGGACAACCGCTAAACCAATAAGGAAACCAGACACCTGGGTAGGATGTCTTATAAGTGCTTTAAAGTTGTCCACTTGAAATCTGATAAAAAAAAATAGGATTTAAAGCACAGTTAGACGTACTGCACAGTTTTGAGGTCATACTCTCAGATCAGTTACCCAAGATAGAACTTTTATATTAGTGTATTAGTCGAGATGATAAAAGCAGAAAGCTTGACATGTGCTCCTGCAGTTTTATCTCCTAAAGTAAGATCCGGATTCAATGAAAGTGTTCCTTTCAGCAGATTATACCGTATCATCTTATACCTAATGCTAAAAGCCTGGCACACGCGAGGCTGCAGCGTGTGCCGGAGTCGCCACATTATCATAAAAGCACATATCCCGAGTGCTGTGTGAGTGAGTGGACTAGTGTGTAGTGTAGCAGAAATGAGAGTTAAAAACGTATATTTATGACATATAATAAAATCTTACACTTGTAATTTGGCTGTTAGGTATGATGGATAAAAAAAAAAAAAAAAAAAAAAAAAAAAGGTTCTACATGAATGTAAGTTT
This sequence comes from Tachysurus vachellii, assembly GCF_030014155.1. Taxonomy (NCBI): domain Eukaryota; kingdom Metazoa; phylum Chordata; class Actinopteri; order Siluriformes; family Bagridae; genus Tachysurus; species Tachysurus vachellii. The sequence continues at coordinate 11,237,980 of NC_083483.1, forward strand.
TTTTAGTAGTCCCTGATCTGTTGGCATGGCCTTTCTTACTCTTGGCTAGAAAAGTTTGGAGTGAGGAAGACTGCAGTGCTGTTTGAAGAGTGTGTACAGACGTACGCGGCCGATCAGACGAGCTCTCGGTGTGAGCAGGAGAACTGGACACGCTGCTGCTCTGCCTGGAGGATACGTGACTCCCTGACCTGCGGCCGTCCTCCAGAGAGGGAGATGGGGATGGACTGTCTCGCACACGCTCCTGAAACACACACGTCAGTGTCATCATTTTCAAAAGCTTTATTCACAGCTCAGGCAATCGGGCTCTAATCATCCTGACACATTTCTCGCCTTCTGGATCTGCCTGGTTTATTCTGATCCCCTGCTACTGCTCGGAACTTCTGTTCTTCTCATTAATCCCTATCATCATCATCATCATCATCATTTTTTAGGTGTGATCATTTGCACTTCCATTTTTTTATTTCCTTAATTTAACACTTAATGTTCGCTATGTTTAGGTACAAAGCAATCAAGGGAATAACGTCTGATCCTGAGATGATGTTCTGACCTTAATGACGGAGGTGGCCACTCGGCTCGAGTCGTTCTGCGCCTGAACGGTGGCAGCCATGCTGGCGATGGTGCTCAGGTGGTTCATCTGATTCATTGCCATGGTGACCGAGGCAGGGGGCAGGCTTACAGGAATCAGAGGGTGCGACATCATCATGAACGGCAGCTCCAAACCTGATGAGAATATCAACAACACCTTCAATGTGCTGCAAGTACAAAAAGTTGAGTGTAAAAGTTTGCACACCCCTTGGAGAAAAAAAAATGATTCTGTAACAAAACATTAATCCTTAAGAAAGTCTACAGATGACTTGATTCAAAAGAGCTCTAATCATCTCTAGATCTGATAAAGAAGGAGGTATATGATCTGTTCACATACATTGTGCACCTGCATGATGAATCTAATGAAATCTGGATCGGAATCTGGTCAGTGAAAGTAGTTATGAGTTGTTTGGCAGTGATATGATGGATATGATATCCTATATGCAAGCAATGCAAATTTAAAAACAGCTATTTGTAAAAAAAAAAAAACAGAACCATAATGGCCCTTTAATCCCAACATGCGGTTACACCTCCATAAAGAGAAGAAAAAACATTTTCAGTAAACACAACTTAATTATGAAATCTATTTATGCTGAAGGATATGGTGTTAGGTCTCAGCATGGCGGAGAGTGTTTTCTGTTCCATGCTGCACACCAATTAGCTCCTTCTCGAACCGCTGCAGATGTCTTCATCCATAACCACCCGGTGATAAATTAAAGCAGATGCTATTTGGAGCGCAACACGCCGCATGACAACAGCAGGAAAAAAGTTGATCGTCTCTGATCGAGGGCTGCTTGCTTGTTTAGTTCGCTAATCTAATACTCAGTGTGCCTTGTTCACTTCTACTGTGTTTGTGTGTATGTGGTGGTGGTGATGGGTGTGTGTGTGTGTGTGTGTTTGTGTTTGGGTGTCTAGAAGAATGGAAGAATCTGATCGTCTTTGTATTGGGCAGGTCAGTGCTTGAGATTGGATTCGGTCACTTGGCAGTGGCTGCTGGCCATCTATTTGAAAATGTGGGATGAAAAAGGAAGCACATTTTAGCTCATTTCCTTCAAAAGACTCCTGTTTTTTGAACTGCAGTTTTTCCAGCAGAAGTTAAAATGATCTCTGTAACGGATTCTGAAGACTATGCTTACAGCGAGATGGGAGAATAAATAATACACACACACACACACACACACACACGCACCCATATTCACGGCCACCTGGCAATCTGTTTTTCTGCTTTTGAACCAAAATACCAGCCAAAGCTCGGCAAAAGGTCAGAGGTGCCCCCTCATCGGCGGAGACTAAACTTGCGTGGGAGAAAACAAAAGGCGACATGCTTTCTCCCAAACTCCCCCCCTTCTGACATTTTTACTCAGAGACAGTGGAAAGCAAATGAAGAAAAAGACAGGGGGGGCTCTTGATTTTCATGAGACAGATGACACGCAGATCAGTCATGCTGCTCAAGCAGACGAGAAAGCAAGATCAAAGAGGACAAAGTGTGTGCGCGCGGCCGCATGTTTGTCTTCAGGGGGCTGTTATTTGGATGGGCTGATCTCCGGCACATGCCAAAAGCACTTGCAAGCTGTTCCTTCATTTTGTTTTTTTGGCGCGTAACTAACTGCTGCCTCCACGTTAAAGGTTAAATTAATCCACAATGGACAAAAGAAATGTGCTCTTTAAATACTTGCTGGGCTTGTGAGGCTGATTCAGGGGCGTGTCCGAGTTTTTCTACTCGAGGTGCCAAAGGTATATATTTATTTATTTATTTATTTATTTATTTATTTCCATGTTTACGTTAGATCTGATTTCTTCCTTGGTCAAATGACTTCACAGTTCTTATTGCATAAAATATTTAGAGAAATCATAACATATCCTTGAATAGCATAAAAGTAAAAGTGTCTAAGATTGGTTGGCTCATGTGGAAGAAGGCCACGCCCCCTGGCCTGCTTTTACTGACTTTTCTTCTTCAATATCTAAAGATGTAAAGCAACATAAACAGGAATGAACACATCCAAACTCAGCACTAAGTGGCTGGGGAAGACTAAAACCCTCATGACTTCTAAAAAGTCACCCCTGGAACAAGGCCAAATGCACACACACACACACACACACACACACACACACACACACACACACGCACACACACACAATGCACACACACACACACACACACACACACACACACACACAATGCACACACACACACACACACACACACACACGCACACACACGCACACACACACACACACGCACACACACGCACACACACGCACACACACACAGACAGTTCCCTGACATCTCCAGGGGCCTAAGACCCAGCTACAGCTGCAAAGTGAATGACAACGCAGCCTTCTAATGTCTGAAGGCTCTGTTTTCTGCAACACACGGCACCCAATATTGCTAGCTGAGGAGCTTTCAATCTCTATTTACCTAAAACAAAAGAGCCCCGAGAGTTTAGAAATCAGAGACACCCCCGCCTTGACCGCGACGGCTCCCATTGTGCAACCCAGTGCTGGAGCTATTATGGGAGCGTAAATGATTTTGACAGGAAGTTGCGATTTGTATAAATATTTAGCGTCGAATATGAGGGAGAAAAAGAAAGGGAGAAGCAAAACAAACGGAACGGCGAGGAGAGAAAACAAAGGAAGTCTAATGACAGAGCGGGACTGGAGCCAGGCTGAGCACGATTGGCTAAATCCAAACACAAAAGGGATCTTGGAGCTGATTTGGGTACAAACTGTCGCAATAACAGTGCGCGCAAAACAATGAGGCAACAAAAACACCTGGAGGGAAATCAAACAGGAGGAAATAAAGCACAATGAATAAAATTTGCTTGCTGCCAAGTTGATTTGTGAGGTCTGTGGATAGATTTTGCATTTGCGCTTACGGAGCGTGAAGGAGCTTTTAACCCCAAACTTCTGCCCCTGAATCTTGTATGGATGAATCCATAATTGCTACATTCATAAAAAATTATCACTAGATTTGATCTTTTAAAAGAATGCACTGCATGTCAAAAACTGATCTGGGAACAGGGATAGAAACGAGCTCACTTTGTGATGTCACTAATCAGCCTTAATATGTAAATTATTTAAGGGAAATCTGGAACTTTTAGCCAAATATATAATATATATATAGTTAGAAAGTTTAAAAAAAATGCAGCTAATTTTGTTTGGGTTACTGTCAAGATGAGACATGAATCACATGATGACAAGAGCCATGTGCTTTTGTTTTGGTTCCCCCCCCTACTGTCTTGTCAGTGGTTTCTTCCCCTTTTCTATTCACCTGTTCTAGTTTCGGTTCTTTTCATGTGTTGGATTGGGATATGTCTGTCTCCATGTACATGTGCAGTTATATTTAAGGCAATTAGCAGATGTGCTTAACCAGAGCAACTGACAGAACATCTTTGAAGTCTGAATACATCCTGATACTGGTTCACTGGGTCACAGACTAAGAATAACATCAGTCTCGAAACTCTTTTGGGATGAAATATAGTAAGAAAATCACCCACACAACACTTTTTTAATTAAAGTGCTAATTTTGAAAGACATGTTCAGTAAGTTCTGATGATGTCTGCGAAGGTTGGGGGTGCGGTCATTGATAGACGACTGAGTTAACTCTTAATAGCTCTTTCACGGGATCCAAAAGTCCAACCGAGCTGACATTTGGTGTTCTGCATCAAACTGCTAATTAATAACTGGATTGAAAAACATGGCAAATCATCTTTTAGCAGGAATTTTACACAGAGAGCTGTTGAGAACTTAATCACGTCTATATTTATTAACATTTTGTCCGATGATTTGCTCTGTAAGCTCCTACATGCTTTAATGCTACAAACAGCTCCATAACATTAAAAACCACCTGAACAATATTGTACCGCCAAAGCAGCTCTGACCAATGTACCCTGTCTGTATTCCTGATATGTATTTTGATAAAAGAACACATCGATTTCCCACACTTGCATATTTACTCATGACAACTTAACTCAGCTAGCTACCGATTCGATTTAGTATTTTTAATTAGCGCATATTAATTAATGCATATTTATGAATCGTGGTCAATTTCTAGAACGGGAATTTTCTCAGGATTTTTAAACCCATTTGAAACAATAAATTTTTGCTGCATGCTTTGATCTGATCTGTTCAAATTTCACAACAGAAGCTAAGCCTCCAAGCAAACATCTCTGTGTGCATTCGCATGCTATTGTTCATTCCGCTGGAGGATATCGCGAAGGTGTCGCTGGTGCAGCAGATTGTACACGGCCACCAGTGACTTCTCATAAAAATACCACCACATGTCATTTTCCTCCTGCCAGTAAAGCCAAAAAAAAAAAAAAAACAACTAAAAAAAAACTTCCACATAAAAATCCTAAGGCTTTCAGCCTTTAGAGAGAAGACAACCTGGTGATTAAGGCATGTGTAAGCGGGTGATAAGATGTGATCGCAACTTAATGACTTCCATCCTGCATGAGGGAGAGGAAAACAGACAGACAGACGGCAAACACATCGCGCCACAAAACTTAAAGCGTTCAACAATACAAACACGACAAGCGTACATTAGCTACCCTTCAGACACGCCGTCATCATCCTGACTCTCCACATGTACATTCAACACAAGCAGCAAAGCAAATCCTTGAGGTTCGGTGCTAATACCTCTTAAAAAGAATCTAAAAACCTGTCCCAGCCTGATGAGCCTTAGAAACCACACATGGGCTTCCCAGACGAAGGTGTGTCTGCCCGTAACTGCCTGTTGGGAAGGTGTTTAGTCTGAGAGTTTAGTAAAGGGGGCTTTGTAGTGGTCGGACACACACCAGAGCCATTTCCACGTCCCCCACAGTAAAGCGCAGGGATTTATGGAAAACCAGGAGCCCTGTGTTGTGTGTTTTTCCCCCTAAGCTGCAATTAATGATGCCTTGGTGTGTTTAATGTCGAGTTAGCCTTATGGAAATAATCACGGTACATGAAGCGATGGCTGAGGGGATTAGATAGAATTGAAGAAAATAACAAAGGGGGTTGTGTAACTCGGATAGTTTGTGTTATTTTGGAGTTTCGGTTGTTGTGTGAAACGTAAGTAAAATGATCTGACGTCTCAAAAAATGAACAAATTAACCTGTGTAGCGTTCAGGGTTAAACTTAGCTATGAAACTTACAGACGTATCATCGTGCTACCTATGAGGGTACATTTAAATAAATCGTAGCTCAGAGAATAAATATTTATCTCTAAACTACACCACTCAAACCTTACTCATAGTGCATCCCAGGAATAGCATGCTAAATAAATAAATAAATAAATAGGTTAGATGTGGTTAGATGTACTGATGTGATATACAATCAAATCAGCTCTGATTTCCTTGTAAATACTGAGTGTGGATAAAAATAACTCTACTTCATTTGAGTAAAATCTCATTTTGGCCTCAATAAGGTCTTAGGACACAGTAATGCCGATGCCGGTTTGGATCACGGTGGGTTTATAAATACCACAACATTAAATGATTTTAGATTACCTCTTTCTCTGTTGTTCTATGTATATCTGTGCAAAAATAGCAGACGAATTAAAATTGGCGGGAAAATAATCGATGCGCCAAAGTTACATTTGTGTTGATGTATTTATCGATTCGTTTGCTGATGTATTCATTGATAGAGACTTCAAAGCACTTTTGCACGTCGCACTGGATAAGGGCGTCTGCCTAATGCCGAAAAATGTAATTGTTTCATTCGATTTTATTAAGCGTTTAGAGTTTTCTTAATAAGCGGAGACTAAACACATAAACAGGTGTGACCAGGTGAGAGCAAACCAAAAACGGGATGCGGCAAGATTCCAAAGTACTAACATGGGGCGGAGCCTTGACCAAATATGGAAATGACACCGCGGTATTCTTTTCAAGTCTTCCAAGTTTAATATAATCTGGTTGTATGATCTTGATATCTTTCCATCCATAGTCAAAGTGCATAAAACTTTTTTGATAGATGAGAAAATCTTTTATTTGACAAATCTAAAAAAAAAAAAAGATAAATATTATAGAATTAGAAAACATTTATGTGGAAATACAAAATGTCAGTGTGTGAGAAAGGGCTTCTGTGTCATATCGGATCTGTTATGGTTGAGCTCTCAAACACACAGACACACACACACACACACACAAACACATACACACACTTTCTTTTGAAGCTGCCACACACAGTCATCGAGAGTCTGCGTAACTGAGCAGCTGCTCCTGATTACTCATGTTTACAATGAGCATCAGGCATCTGCCGAGTGCAACCTTGTAGACACACACATACATACACATACACACATGCACACTGTGATTCACACACACACACACACACACACACACACACACACACACACACACACACTTTAGGGCAACTTACAGAAACATTGCCTGTCCTCATCACAATTGTGTGTACTTGTGTATTTGCCGGATATACATCACTAATACCCAACTACTGATACTCAACAATATATTTTAATGATGTATATAAAGGTCAGTAAGCACTTTTGTTCAAGCAGGAATCAATATGTATACATTATAGAGTGTGTTCCGTTGTATATAATGTTTTATGTGCATTACTTGTTTTACACTGTCATGAAAAATATCTCGTTTTTCTTCTTCTGCGATTCACAGAAACACTCACCAGTTTCCAGTCGATACTGTATCTCTGTCCTTCCTGTTCTAATAGTTACTTAGAAAGTGTTTAAACACACAAATTTCCTCTCATACAGGCACACACACAATCTCTCTCTCTCTCACACACACACATCATAATGCTGCTCTAATTATAACCAGCCATTCACACAGTGTATTAGTGTCTTTGCACGTTGAGGCGCTCTCCTGGCGTGGACCTTTTCGTTAAAGGTCAGCATGTTCTTGTGCCTCAGATTCATCATGACAGCCTCAGACCTACTCAAAGCTAACGCAGAGAGGATCCGGTCTATATTCAGATTATCAACATGCCCATGCAGTCAAAAGTAAATATGTCTGCCTGCTATGAAAAGGATGTTTCAAGAAAATAAATGTAAAGAAGTGCACTTACTGTTCATTTCTGATATACTGTATTAAACAAAAGAGATTTCTCAGTAGTTCCTGGCGTAATTTAGAGGTTCCTCATTTTCTAACACGGTTTTACTCTGAGACTTAATCTGATCAAGAAAACTTTTCACTCCCGATTAAAAAGGCTCTTTATTTTATTTCATTCCTAGGTACCTTAGATACACAGATTCCTAACTTTTGATAAGATTTCCAAATTAAGTGTTCTAAGGTTCTACAGATAAAGACAAAAGAACTCGAATGAAGAATATCCGAGATTCTACACTGTTGATATGACCTTTAGCGAGTGTCTAGTGTTTATACTTTGAAGGTTAAATCTAGAAGGTTCACATGCTCATCTTGGGGAACCCTCATCTTTATTACGTAGAACTTACAAAGCAACCAGCAAGAGAATCTTTGAAGAACCCTTTATTCTAAATGTGAACGCAAAATTGCTGTGTTTTCTTTGCACCAAATGATGGAAAAATAATAAAAATAATACTCAGAAAGAAATAAATAACTTACAAACTCTTCATGTAAATGTACCAAGCTGTTCGAAGTAAACATCTCCAACTTCTTATTGGCTATAAAATGTTACGATTTACCCATAAAGCTCAGTCCAGTTCAGAGGTTATCTACATCCTACGCCTCCTGCTCCTCAGAGAGCATCCTCATCACATGCACTCCACTTTTCTGCTGATTCTCAGCTGGTCGTACAGGATTTAATAGCGAATGAGAAGAAGTGGGGTTTGGGGAGCACCCAGGCTGTTCAACTTCATTAAGCGTTCATCTATTATCAGCTGATTTTCCCCATTATCCCAGCGTCCTGTAGGAATCCTATTTCTCCCTCCATCAAATCCCATTATAAATTTTAAGGAACGTTACGCTTATCTGTCACCTGAAGCCCATGAGAAAGAAGACACTAGTGGGTGTGTGTGAAGGGCTGAGGCCCTGGAGACAACACACCTCGATCCAGATCAACTTAATTCCTTGTCTTCTCTTCTCTTCGCTTCTCAACACTTTACTTTTCTTCTTCTTAACTTTTTATGTACTATTCACTTTTTAATTTACTCCTGTTCCTTCTTCATCTACAAAGTTTAGCAGACATTTAAGTTAACATTTATGGCGTTTGTCAGACGCCCCTTATCCAGAGCGCAGTTCTGGAGAAGTTTCTAGAAAAAAGAAACCAACTGTTGTCGGCAACTACATAGAATTTTTCAGAGTTTCCATCAACGGGACCAACCAAAGAACTTTTGATTTTTTCCCCTCAAAGTACTTTCCTTTCCAGAAAAAGACATGCATAATAACAGGCCATTGATAGCGAGCACTTTTAACAGATAAGATTTTTTGGCAGTGATCAATGTTTTTGAATTCTCTGGGTTCTAAACTAAGTAGTGAGAATATAATACAGAAATTGTGTATTACGGAATTCAGATCACAAACGTACCAAATACATAACACTTACTTTCTATCCTTGTTTTACTTTTCAGGCTTGGAGTCCACTTAAGCCTAAATAACTGAAACCTACTCTGGACCAGGTCATTTTAGTGTTGTTCCAAATCTTGTCTCTTGAACAGCAAAATACGTTAATGTCCATATGGATGACTGTTCCTGAAAAAAACACTGGAAGGATACTTTGTCCTTATCTTCATATATAGTCCCAAAGCACAAGATCATGTGTACCATTGACAATCATTTGTCACATCACGCTGGTTGGGCTTACTCTTTTTGACATTCCTTTGAATTGAAGGGAACCTTCTCAGGTCCCTCTTATGCCCCTTTTCCACCAAGGCAGTTTGAGTGCTGGTTCGGAGCCAGAGCCTAATTTAGAACCAGTTCTTTCTTTTTCGACAGCCAAAGCACCGGCTCTGAACCAGGAAAAGTGGTTCTTAAGTAGCACCAAAACGCTGCTGGTCTAGACTTAAGAACCGCTTGCGTCAGGTGCTGTGGGCGGGGCTACTGTTAGCGCATTTGATAATATACCTTAAGTATACTAATGTTTAATACACTTTTACTTTACCGTGATATGATACATTATCAGCACACATGATAGTAAGTAGCTACATGCTAAGGCTATGTTTTTTCTGTGTTAATGATAAAATAACGTTATGTACTTTCTCGATTACAACCTCCGTTTATACAAATTACATGGAGCTGCACGTACACGTTGGATTCGCCGCGTTCGGGTGTTAATGTAGGTTCACAAAGCCATGAGCATTGACAGTAAAGTAACATCCGCCATTGTTGATGTGTTTGTATTTGCCGCTGCTGCGCTAACATTGCTGTGTAACGTGACACGTATACAGTGACGTCAGACTCGGCCCTGTGATGCTCTCTAACCGATGGAAAGGCAAACCGGTTCTTAGAAGGTTCGCCAGTGGAACCAACTTTGAACCAGCACCAGTGCTAGCTCTGAACCAGCACTCGGTTCTTTTTGGTGGAAAAGGGGCATTAAGGATTCCCCCTGCATGGTTCCTGCTAGAGTTCCTCCAGGCATGTCCTACTTAACAGAGATCCAGGGGTAAACCCAGTAACTGTTACAAAGACTACATCCCATGATTGGCTTGGGAATATCTGGCGATCCTCTTGGAGCAACTGGAATCTGTTAACGGAATAAATGGTAAGTCTGATCGTTTCAGCTAGTTCCATTGCCACTAGGATGTAGATGAATAAACAAATGAATAAATCAACCTTAGCACTTATTTACATGAGTGTCAGCATTTGTGCAACTGTCTCCAAAAAAATGACACCGATGTCCATTCCAGAGAGATATTACTCTTTAACCCCTACAGAGGGGGACACTTCACCAAGAGTACAGAATAGAAGTGAGCACTTTAGAATGGACTGCACTAAATGTCTCAGCATTAAGACCACCAAAGAGTCAGTGTAAGTAGCAAGGCTTAAACCCTGACAGGTGATAGATGTCTTTTTCACTTGTACGTCGCTTTGGATAAAAGCATCTGCCAAGAAATAAACACTAAGTGTTAGGTTTATCACTGTTTCCCTTCAGCATATCAGTCCAATTTGATGCTGTTATCAATGCTGGAACCCAGATGTCTGTTTAGCATCTTCCACGATCGGGTAAGAAGGACACTTCCGCTACATTCCTCTGTGACAGGACAGCTTGAAAATGTCCAGAGCCTTTCACTTCCTGCTCAGAGGGCACAGCTGTTCAAGGGATCTCTATTTAACTAAGGATGAGCTCACATCCTGGCAATCAGGGCTGCTAAAAACAGGGCACCAATCATATCTGGAGCACTGCCAGAGTTCCACTGTGAAGTCATTTATTGCAAGTGCAGGATGTATTAAAAACGGTCCATCACTTGTTCTGTTACTTAATGCAGGTAAATAATTAAGGGTGCATTTCGGCAATTAACAATAGCTTTCAAGCTATTAACAATAGCATTTTCTCTCAAGCATTCCTCAATCTATCTAAAGCTTGGCTTACACTTTGTGTTTTTCATATTCTCCCAATATCTGCATGGGTTTCTTCCAGGTTCTCCAGTTGCCACTAAATCCCAAAAACATTCCACTGACTGCGCTACATTTAGCACAAATATGAATGGAGTCTCATCCATGGTACATTGAGCCTAGAGTTCCTGGGACAGGCCTCATATCCACCACATTCTTGACCAGAATAAAAAAATAAGGTTCTGAAGATAAATGAAAACAAAGACATTTTATTTACTGTCCTTTTACCCTCCGGTAGCTTGGAAAATTATAACCAGTAGTCAGCCACCGATACCTTTTCAGCGTATTCTAACAGTATTCTGTCCATCCCTGTATGGCTAAGTATATGGAAGCTACTATGGGCACTTACAAGGAGAAAAACATGCGTACACTCAGTATTCATGCACTTTTTTCTGAGATAGCATCTTGTTTAGAGTGTAAATGCAGAGAAGGCTTAAGAATATACAAACACAGGAAACAGATATGGAATTTGAAATGATTTTGGGTGTATTTTTGCTAAGCCATGAAATATTGAGTTGTTTTTTTTATTAGCAATACATGCAAAGTTGCTTGTTTCACAACCTCTCAACAGTCATCAGTTTTACAGATGTACACTAACCTGACTAATCTGACTTGCTGGCTAATCAGATTCATTTGGGTGACTAAATTTGTCAGCTTACTATTTAACTTGACTAAAATACTGTAAATCAGTATTCCTGGTATTCTTTTATGAAATGCATCACAATATCATACACTGTGATAAAAACGTTTTCATTGTAGTGTAGTGAGAATATAATATCAGCAACTAGATTTGTGGGGGCCACGGTGGCTTAGTGGTTAGCATGTTCGCCTCACACCTTCAGGGTTGGGGGTTCGATTCCTGCCTCCACCTTGTGTGTGTGGAGTTTGCATGTTCTCCTCGTGCCTCGGGGGTTTCCTCCGGGTACTCCGGTTTCCTCCCCCGGTCCAAAGACATGCATGGTAGGTTGATTGGCATCTCTGGAAAATTGTCTGTAGTGTGTGAGTGCGTGAGTGAATGAGAGTGTGTGTGTGTGCCCTGCGATGGGTTGGCACTCCGCCCAGGGTGTATCCTGCCTTGATGCCCGATGACGCCTGAGATCAGGCACAGGCTCCCCGTTACCCGAGGTAGTTCGGATAAGCGGTAGAAAATGAATGAACTAGATTTGTGTTTTATGCTTCTACGCATTTCACAGAAAACAAAATATTTAACAACATTCAAACCTTAATAAAACGCTATCTTTTATTGTACTACTTAAATAAACAATCACATAAAAATGACATAAACTCAGCAACCAAAACATGAAGGACTCAAAGACGGAGAAAGAAAGAAATTGCTATTCTGTCCCACTCATCCCTCTTATACACGTCGCTTTTCTCTATTAGCACTCTGGGCGAGGACTCGGCACTCAAGGTTACCCTCACTTTAAACCGCCGAAGATAAAAAAGCACCATCCTCATTAGCATCTATAGGTAAAACCTGGCTAATCTTATTCACACTTATCCTTCTCGCTGTGACATCTTGGCCCCGTTCTTCTATTCTTTCTCGCGCTAAAGATTATGACCTCATTTCCTGAGCATTTTTTTCCCTTAAATCTGCTTACGAATCATAAAATAAGAAACGTTTCAAAGTGTCTCTTAGATCCATCTTTTTTTTTTCCTCTGGTGTAATTGAACACAATAATAGACGCTGCCAGAAAGGTGCATGAATCTCCATAATAATAGCGATTCCTAGGAAGACTTATATTGTTTTGTTTTTCTATATAGCTGTGACATCTGTTTAAAGGATCAGGCTAGCTTTAGGAAAGGAAGCCGTATTTTTGATAAAGGATGTTATATTTAGCTGCTACACAGGCTGCTATATTTCCTTTTTTAAGCCGAGGCAGGAGAAAATGGGGATGATACAAAATTCTTCTGGTCCTTATTTAGCCATGAGTCAGGGGTTGACGGCAGGATATCTTATGGGATCTTAATAAAAACAGAACAATAATAATAATAAAGAATTCAGGAATGTATTCGGGACTGTTTAAACATGAAGTATTTTCAGACATAACGTTCTCAGCAGCACTGACTGATTTAGATCGATCAGATTTAGTTGCTGTTTTAAAAATAACACTTGGAGAATGTTGACACATGTAAAAAATGAAATGCGTGGATGTGTTTGGAAAGTTTTGGGAGACTCACCCATGCCTGTGTTGATGTCTCCGTTCTCATGGTCCGCGCCATGGTTGTTAGCGTGGTAACTGTTCAGAACCTCCAGTTTAATCTTCTTCTTCATGGCCTCAGCCAAAGTAGCAGCTGTCAGACCTGTAACGCACGCATACAGACAGAGAGAGAGAGAGAGAGAGAGAGAGAGAGAGAGAGAGTGAGAGAGAGTGTGAGAGAGAGAGAGAGAGAGAGAGAGAGAGAGAGAGAGAAAGAGTGAGAGAGAGAGAGAGAGAGAGAGAGAGAGAGAGAGAGAGTGAGAAAGAGTGAGAGAGAGTAAGAGAGAGAGAGAGAGTTAGAGAGAGAGAGAGTGAGTGTGAGAGAGAGAGAGAGAGAGAGAGAGAGAGTGAGAGAGAGTGTGAGAGAGAGAGAGTGTGTGTGAGAGAGAGAGAGAGAGAGAGAGAGAGAGAGAGAGAGAGAGAGGAATTTGAGTGGAAAGAAAAGAAAAGTGAAACAGACAATAGACGTCAGTGACACAGATACACTTCTCATATTACTACAATATTCTACTGTTCAAATACAGGTTGGACAAGTGATAAATGCATAAGAAGACCACCAGGTAAGTAAAAACTCCAGTGTGCTACAGCCCATTCACATGAGCTAATCGTCTAGCATAAAAAGTGCTAGCTAAGAAAACATGACACAAAAACATGTTGCAAAACTGTTAGCTAGTTGTGTTAATAAAGACTAAGGTATGCAGGCCAAGTATATAAATGACCATGGAGAGTAAGACAGTATAACCACAGTCCTTAATGTCTCTTGACAAAGTTTGTAATGAAGTACATCATATTTACACTCTTGACCAAAAGTCACCAAGTCGTTGGTGGAGTTTTAGCATGTATGAAGTGTAGTTGTCTGTCTTCTGGGAAGTCGTGGCCTAATGGTTAGAGAGTTTGACTCCTAACCCTAAGGTTGTGGGTTCGAGTCTCGAGCAGGCAATACCACGACTGAGGTGCCCCGAACTCCCCCTCAACAGCTCCCCGGGCGCCGCTTCATAAATGGCTGCCCACTGCTCCAGGTGTGTGTTCACGGTGTGTGTGTGTTCACTGCTGTGTGTGTGCACTTTGGATGGGTTAAATGCAGAGAACGAATTCTGAGCATTGGGTCACCGTACTTAGCCGTATGTCACGTCACTTTTCCCAAAGCAAATATTTTTGAGTCTAGAATTTCTCTCGATATGTTAACTGTAAAGTGATGTACTGTACTTACTATATTCATTATTTAGAAATGCATGTCATTCTTTTCCGCTTGTTGAACCTATTTGTGTAGTGTATGTTAAGACTTTATATTTTGTAATAACCGTGCATCAAACCCACAAACTTCTGCACCTGACTGTATACATTAGGCGAGGTCTGATTAAAAAGACAGATCAAATATCTACTCTGTCAAAAAGCAACTAATTCATTTTTTATAGTTTCAGTTGTTCACGTAATGAAGAGAAAGGCAGTTCCACAGAGCTGAGTGACGGGAGAAGTGGACAATGTCAAATTAAAATGCCAAAGTGACTAGTCTATTAATATCTACAAGTGCTGTCAAATGCCTGGCCCTCCAAGCATTCGCAGTCTGCTCCGAGAACCGCTATTGTGTCAGTGACGTTAAGAATGATTGGGTGTGTGAGGATAATCAGTTATATGATATATCACAATTCTTCAGGTGTGAGCAGAACCACAGCAGCATGTCCTATATCACACACTGTTAATTACCGTGCACACTATTAGAGTATTAGGCACCTGTCTCCACACTATCTGTGTGTGTGTGTGTGTGTGTATGTGTGTGTATTCAGTGTTATACCATAATTCAATTAGGCCCACATTAGCATCATATCCCTGCCTTGTCCTACTCTCCCGCACACACAAAGTTCATGAGACAAACCCAACGAAACTGAACTACTGAGAGTCGACACCATGTCTGGAGAGAGAAATTCACAAAACAAGTGCAAATAGCCAATGGTCAATCTTTCTCATGCTCGTATGTTTTCCTTTTGGAATATAGCCATGGTAATGACTATAAATAGCTCTTTAGCTAGGCTTGCATTTACATTTTGCATTTGCAGTTTGCGTTACGTTCGCAGTCGAGTCCCTTAACCAAAATAGGAAAATAAATTGCTCGTGTATATATGGAAAGTAGTCACTTACAGGCTGCAGAGTTTGCGTTCTAAATGGTTTTAAGTACATGAGTATGTTATCAACTGTGTTATCAACTTATCAACTTTTCAGAAAGGTTGTTTAGTTACAGTTTATAGTTACAGTTAATAACAGTGTAATCAATGATGCAGAGGCCAACATAAAGCAAAGTCTATTAAACTGTTAAAACCAGTATTGTTGTCATAAATAAGACATCTAAAACTTCGCCATAAAATAGATCGCTCTTGTCAAAACAGCAGGTTTGTCTCTAATAGTACTGTGAAGCTCGAATTTACTAAGAAATGTAATAGTAGTTGTTTAATAGTAGATAAAACTTGTCTAGTGTGAGGAATATTCATTAGCCCCACTATATATTATTATTATTATTATTATTATTATTATTATTATTATTATTATTATTATCAAACATGTAGCTTTATTAAGACTTGTGAGCCTGAGATCATTGTGTGAGTTTGGTTAAAGTTTAGTGTGTTTTTTTCTGCCATGTGTTTTCCTGTACAATTGTTGAAATATCACAAACACAATTAGGCTAGGGGGGCACGGTGGCTTAGTGGTTAGCATGTTTGCCTCACACCTCCAGGGTTGGGGGTTCGATTCCCGCCTCCACCTTGTGTGTGTGGAGTTTGCATGTTCTCCCCGTGCCTCGGGGGTTTCCTCCGGGTACTCCGGTTTCCTCCCCCGGTCCAAAGACATGCATGGTAGGTTGATTGGCATCGCTGGAAAATTGTCCCTAGTGTGTGTGTGAGTGCGTGAGTGAATGAGAGTGTGTGTGTGCCCTGCGATGGGTTGGCACTCCGTCCAGGGTGTATCCTGCCTTGATGCCCGATGACGCCTGAGATAGGCACAGGCTCCCCGTGACCCGAGGTAGTTCGGATAAGCGGTAGAAGATGAATGACAATTAGGCTAAAATCCTGCAGTATAACATGGAAACTGTTGTGCCATCAGATATAAACTATATAAGTGGGATGTGGTCGCCTAGTGGTTGAGGTGTTGGACTACTGATCGGAAGGTTGTGAGTTCGAATCCCAGGTCCACCAAGTTGCCACTGCTGGGCCCCTGAGCAAGGCCCTTAACCCTCAACTGCCCGGTTGTATAAATTGAAATAAAACTGTAGGTCACTCTGGATAAGGGTGTCTACTGTAAATGTATAAACTGATCCTAAACTCTGAAGGAACCTTTAGGGTGGAGTTTCAATAGATTGCTTCCCAAAATAATTTCCTGATCTGAGTTCATGTACTGTAAAGTATTATAATTACTGAAGTACTGTGTAATCCCTTAAATTGTCCATCAGTTTGATTAATGCAAAATGTCTAAAATACAAGTGACTTCATTATATAAACAGCCCTAGCTGAGGATAAATATAATCTGGAAAATATGGTCCCAACAAATAAAAGTAGATTTGGCAAAAAAACTTTCCCAAACACTCCAGAGAACTTAATTTCACACACTCAGACCAGCCTAAACTGAGTCCTGCTACTTTTAGCTACCTGGCATTTAGACAAACTGAAACTGTCTACAATTTATGTGCAAGTTAAAAGGAGACACCGTATGTGTGTGTGTGTGTATGAATGTGTGTGTGTTTTTTTCTCAGTCGCTCTCCAAATGCTTTCACAAAATGTCAAGATCAGAGCATGAAAGCCAAGGCCCCCATTCAGCCAGCAGAGAGAACGATATCAAAGCGTTCTTCTTTCTCCCTCTTTGAGCCTCTCAAAGGAAAAAAACTGTCCTCTTTCCATCTTCCTCTCTTTCTTTTTTCCCTCCCTCCGTCCCCCAGAGGCTTTTGAGTTCCCATCTCCATAGTTGACATTGATAGTGTGACCTCTGTTGAAGATAAAAGAAAACTTGAGGCAGCCTGCATTAGAGATCCCACCCCCTCAACACACCTTTCTTTGGCTCTCTCTCTCTCTCTCTCTCTCTCTTTCTCTCACCTGCTCTTTCCAAATGAGTACAAACGTATGGGCCTCTCTTTCTAGGACTGTCTTTGAGGAGTGGCAGGAAAAGAGCATATTTACAGACACACACTTACACACTCACACACACACACACACACACACACACACACACACACACACACACACACACACACACACACAAAGGCAAGGGCAGCTCAGATGTCGCAGCAGATGAGTGTTTAGCTTCACAGACACGCCAGGAGGGAAAGGTGGTGTTTTATACTGTAAAGTTCTCTTCATCACTTCACCAGACTTTCAAGAATAAAGTCAATACAGAATAAAAAAAAAAAAATACATACCGTTTCTTATTCAAACCAATAAAAAAAACCCAGACAAACCTCATAATATGCTTGGGTTAGAGCAGTTAGTGTGTAGTTTTCTGTACTAAAACACCTCATTTAACTCGACGACTTAATTATCAAAGCGTAGGTGATTTTAATCAAGGCATGCTAGCAACATGAGATCAGAAAGTGTAACATCTTGGTCCTCGAGGACTGCCTTTGGGAAACACAGTGAAAAGGGAAATGAAGGAAGGTCTTAATTGGACTCTATCTTGGATTTCTTCACTGAAAGCATTCATTAGGTGTGTGCTGATATTACATTTTATACTACAATAATTGCCTAGCTGTCAAGTCTGACCTCATTCTGTCCCAAATCACCCGCCATACAACTCTGTGTATCGTATATCGTGGTTTATCCCTATTTGCAAACCACTTTCCATATGAGGGTCAGTGTTTACTCACCTGTTACTCAGTTTATACTGAAACATTTTGTCTGTATAGGTAAAATGTACTGTATTAACACAGTATATCTAGAAACTGCATAAATAAACTGTGGTTTTCTGGGTCATGCTTCAGGACCAGTTGAAACTCTTCTTGGTTTTTGATGCTGGTGTAGAATTTCAGGTTTCCTCCAGATTTTCCGTTTCCCTCCTCCCTCTCCAAAAAAAAAAAAAAAAAAAAAGCCAGTAGGTGGACGGGTGGAAATAATTTGTCCCTAGGTGTGAATGAGCGTGTGAATGAGTGTGTGATGGACTGGCATCCATCCAGGGTTCATTCCTGCCATATTTGCGCTTGCGTCCTTCCTCAAACACCACCATCATTTTATTGTGGTTCTTAACATTTTTTCATAACATTGTAAATAAATGTCTGATTGTCAATAGTAGCTTCACCTGAGGTACCAGTTCTGTCAGGTGTGTTATGATAATCACTATTTGTATATATATTGCAAGAAGGTGCATAGCATTTTAGTGTCCTCTGTACTGTATATGGTGCCTTAATGGATCTCGTAATGTCCTTCATGGTGAAAAGTTCCACAGGTTGGGGAAAAAAATCGTTTGGTTGCAGAGATACCAAGTAAATATCACACAAATATCATATTGTTGTTATTTTGTAAAATTATGATAAAGCATTAGCAAGTATGAAATAAAATATGTTATCACACAAATGGTTTATTTGCAATATTTCAACTATCGCTACTCAGGTGACTAGAAGACCGCTGCCTTTAAGTTTTGCCCATAAAACTCTCTGACTGGAATGAAGCGGTAGTGACAATGTGTCACTGAATATACAGATATATCATGTAACCAATTGTGGGCACAAGTCTATTGTTAATGTGTCTGATTCTGCACTACCTGTGTGAGACATGATTCCTGAGGACATGAGTCCAGAGACGGAGTGGGGCAGGATGTGTGGACTCTCGGGGGACGTCACACTCTGGGTCCTTTTCGGAGGTCGGCCAGGTCTGGAGCTGAAAAGCAGAGAACACAGAGCTAGTTCAATTCAATTGCCCACATTGAATTATGAGTGTGATCTGAAACTATTGTGCTGCAGGGACAAAAGGGATCAGGTGTATCAAAGGGCAGAACACGTTAATACCATCTTTCACACACACACACACACACACACACACACACACACACACACACACACACACACACACACACAGATCCTTTTATTTGGATCGGTATAAAGTGTCTGGACCTAAGTGATCATAACAAAGTCTCAGGGATAAATAGAAAACCAGGCTTTTATTTTATATGTAAATAACATGACTTGTAAAAATACTTCATACAGGAGAGAGAGAGAGAGAGAGAGAGAGTTGGACAGATTCACAATGCAGAGTAAGCGTCAGTAAATGCTCTCAAGGACATCCACCGTTCTGCCATCTCTCTCTTTTTCCAGTAATTAGATCACACAGTAGACTCATCTGCCTTTTCCACAATCAGCCATTTTTCCCTCATGAATTATTGATACCGTGCGCCTCGTTACCTGCTCCTCGGCATTCACGCACTTCATCTGAATTCGAGTTTACACACGCCAAGATCAGCTCTCTGCTTAACGCAGTGACCTGGATTTCTTCTCACATTACTCACACTCAACACATTTATAGCTCGCCAGTTGGATATGAGATAAAAAAAGTGACAATTAGGTTAGGTGGCTAGCTAACAGTTTCACACAGGACAACGCTTGACTCAGATGTCAACGGATTAACGGTGCAGTTTTATCCCCTTGTTTATATATAAATAAATACAGACTGTAATTAGCGATAACTTTTTTGCGTTTGATAAAGTGCAGTAATAAAGTCGGTGTATCTTCTTTAGTTTCGTACTGCAGCTAAAAGGCTAATTTTGAGAACAACTTAAAGTTTAACATCGTTATCTAAAAGATTTGATTATATTGCTCCTGACTTATCTATAACGAATAAAAAGATGACACAGTAGTACTTTCAATCGCTTTTCCCTCAGCACAGTTTATTTTTGTGCTAGACTCATACTTAGGAGGTTGATATACACCTGGAGTGATTCATATGAGCACATCGTTCGAATTTCATTTCATATATTAAACTGTTTAAAGTACCATTACTACTGAGGAAAATAAAGACAAGTGGTAAGGATTTAGACATGAGTTTTTCCACTTTGTTAGCCTCAAAGCCATAGAATCAATCTTAACTACATTTTGGCTCAGTGAATATCTGTGTACCTTTCATTTTTCGCCCAACTTTTTTTTTTTTTTTTTTTTTTACACGAACACAGAGTGAACGTTATTCAGGGCTGAACCTCACACACACGCGCGCGTGTGCACAAGCGCCAATCATCCCTCATAAAATATTAAGCTCTCCACCATTTGCCCTTTCAAAATCTCCCTCTCGCCGCTCCCTAATTGTTCCGTTTCTTTATCTGTCTGCCGCAGAGAGTAAATAAATGAACAAAATGGCTTTTTCTTAATGGCAGCGAGTGACCTTTTAAACTGTAAGGGAGGATTATGACAGGTTTAGCTCTTTCACCTCATCTCATCCACAACTCAAACTGACACAAAACAGTGTGTTGTACAGTATCACTATATTTCTATTCAGTTTTAGCCACAGCCTGCCTTATCAAAGAGCTAAGAAAATCCCTAAATAGGTATAGCACATAAAACAGGTTAAGTCAAGCTGTTAGGTCATCTTTTGTTCAGGATGTGTCTGCGGTTCTCACATAACACATCATAATATCAAATACAGCCCCATATCCCTCCATGCCCTGTTCTCTATAGCATTGAACTTCAAATGTAAGATATCATATTATCAGGTTTTTTTTTTTTCTTTTCTTTTTTTTAAAGAAGCACTTCGAAAATGCTTTTTACTCTGAAAACGTATGCCTTTTTCAACACCAAGTTATTAATATGCATAAGAAGACCACTGGTGCTGATTAATATTCATTTGCTGACCTGCAAAATTTTATCTGTAAGTCTGAGTTTAATGTGGCATATGATGAAGAAGACAAACTAAATATTTAAGACGTTTCCACTCGGTAACTCAGCTACTGAAATCAGCAATGTGCTATTAGCTTAGCCAAGTTTATTAGATAGCTAATAAAAGTTAAAGACTAGCATTTTGCAAGTCTGTGCAAAAAAGCATTATCGCTGAAATCATTTTTATGTTACAAAAGTAGTAAGTTGGTTACAAAGCTGGTTAGGATGTTTTAATGTTATCTTGAATCACATCGCCTTAATCACTTTTGTACTGGACCATTCAAAAATATGGTAAGCCAATCACAGTATAGTATGCAAATATTATGCAAATCAGCATCCCATATTACATCTTGAGGTCTTGAATGTTGTAAAAATAGAGGATTCCAAACTAATTGCAGATGTTGCTGCAATTTATTATAGCATATCCAGAAACACTACCATATCCAGAAATATTTCACAGGACAACCCTTTTAGCACAAGAACATCCACACACACACACACACACACACACACACACACACACACACACACACACACACTGACTTTAGCAGCACTAATATAGCCGCTGCATCAATTCAAACTGAGAACATGATGCTGTTTGACTTTCTGTTAATGCTGTAATCATGAGAAGTTATTACTGTATCAGTGCTAATAAAAAACGCAGGCCTTTCTCAACACACACACACACACACACACACACACACACACACACACACACACACACACACAGACACCCAAACACATACCCAACACTCACATATACACACACACACACTGTTCTTGCTCCTCTCTCCAGAAGCGAGCTGGACACCTAATGGCATTTTTAATCATTCCTAATGGGCAGCGTTTTAATTAAACCCATACTGACGGCACCAGATTAAATGCGGCTTTAATCCGAGCCACGCAAATGACTAGCTCCGGGAAGTGCAAAGCCTGATCGGCAGGGATGATATAATTCTCGCTGTAATAAAAGCAAATATAAAGTATTAATCGTGCCTCCTTTGGTTAACAAAATGGACATGATCTTTATCGGTGCCACCGCCATAGAAAGTTCATCTGACTGATGTGCGGATGGGAAAACGCAATAAACAGGGGATTTCATCAGAAAGAAAGAGAGAGAGAGAGAGAGAGAGAGAGAGAGAGAGAGAGAGAGAGAGAGAGAGAGAGAGAGAACAAAAATGTAACTTAGCACTCAGGGTGCCTTTGAGGACATTTAATTAAAATCTAATCCCACATTCATTAAGGCTCCCATAAATTAAGCTGTCATTCATAAGATTTATGGATTCTCATTTGCATACCCCACAATTCATCAATTACAAAGGTATGAAAGGGGGCACAACACCCTGTGGGCTGCCCACTGCCTGGCAAACAACAGAGAGAGCGAGAGAGAGAGAGAGAGAGAGAGAGAGAGAGAGAGAGAGAGAGAGAGAACAGCAGGCTGTCAAGTTCCTTCTTAATCTAATTGTGTTGGAAACTCCTGGCAAATACTGTCTGCCGTCGCCCATATGCACCTTTCAATTCCGCATTGCTCGCACTTCAAATGCACTCTCCTCGTATGGTCACGGTGCCAAGACAGATGGCACACATCTTAAAGAACCCCTGAACATGTCGTTTTAAACATTCAAAATAATTTATGTCAAATAATAATTATTTAATATGTTTTAATGCTCAGGACGCTGAAAACTGGCCTACGCCTTTATCCACATTAAAAATGCAAGCGCCTATGAATATGCATAAATATGATAATCAGATCCACCCACATGCCCTCCTGCGATTCCAAATAGCTAGATAAGTGCTTGTAAACTAGCTCACATTTATCACTGTTAAACACAAGCTGAAGTTCTGTGGTATTTCTGACAGTAGCTTCATTTCAGTCCTCATTGTTCAGAATTGTTCGATGACAGGAGTCCTGTCTTTTATATTAATTTTATATATTAACTTTTTTATATTAACTTTTATATTAATTCCACTCATTCTAATATGTGTGTTTTTGTAGTAAACACCTACACAAGACCTCATAATTCTAATTGTTGATATTAGGTTTATTTTTTGAAGGAGTCTCCAGTGTAAGAGCTTTATAACAAAGTTAAAGTTGTAACTTACTGACATGGTAACTTCTAGTACGAAGGACGCTGGGCTTTTTTTCTTTTCAGCTGACAAACTGATTATTAGCCAAATGATTTCCATAGCAACCACAATTGTGTGTAGTATTAACATAAGCTAAATTAGCTAGCTTAGTGTTCAGATTCTGTGGTAAAAGTTTTACAGTTGTCCATTAAAATGGATGGATTTAGGCCAAAGTCATAGCATTCAGCCCAACTGATATTATTATTATTATTATTATTATTATTATTATTATTATTATTAGTAGTAGTAGTAGTAGTATTATTATTAATAATAATAATAATAATAATAATGATAATGATTATTATCATTATTATTATTATTATTATTATTATTATTATTATTATTATTATTATTATCATTATTAATAATAATGATATTAATAATAATAATAATAATAATAATAATAATAATAATATTTATTTACTATGGTTTCTATTTGGAAATTGTTTATTGTTATGAAGACAATTTGTCCTATTCATGAGATCTGGCCTGTATTTGATCCAATTATGTTAAAAAAAAAACACTACAACCCGGTCTGTTCTTTTCATTATAAAGGGAATCATTTGTTTTCCTGTTTATTTCAGATGAACAGGAAGTGACCTGAACGAGCATAGAACATGTTGTGATGAGCGTCATACACAGTTAAGTGTAAAAACAGTTAACCTGATTGGATAATATTTGTTGTTTCTGTGTGTGTGGCAGGAAGAGACGTGTCCTAGTTGAGCATTTGCTGCTGGTGCGTGAACACACACACACACACACACACACACACACACACACACACACACACACACACACACACACACATACACACCTGTCTCCTATTCACTGCTTCATTAACTCTGCATATTAATCAGCTCTTTCCTTATGCTCTCTTTGGTCTCCTAGTCCTCGATTCCTTTGAACACCTAGACATCCATTTTTACATGAAGTGCAACTTTTTCTTCACACTGTGTCTTTACCCTTATTAATAAGGACAGTGTTAGGTCAAAGCTTCAAGGTTACATTATGATGATCAAGAAGGCCAAGCATTCAAATCCCAAGACTGACAAAGAGGACAGGACCTTCAGCCCTTGGCCTCTCACCTCTTTGACTGCCTTGTATTCTGCTTGCCTCAAATAAATGCAAATCAATAAATGTAAAACTCTATGGGTGAGCAATGACATTTACACAAATTTCCATAACCCTACCTAGAACCCTAGCTGTTTGAAGTCTTTCCTGTATTTTCTCTTATAAGCAACATAACTCATACTCCAGATATCTGAAAAATCATGCACAATTCCTGCACATTACTGAAAACTCTTCAATTTCTTCATTGACCTCCTTTCTAACAATTCAGCCCCTCTTCTCAAATTTCACAAATGCAAGGTTGTTCGGGTTTTAACGCCCTGACACACCAAGACAGATTGCCGGGGGAAAGGGGGCGGGGTGTGTAGGGTTGGGTACATTACCAGTTTGCTTATAAAAATCCACATATCCTAATGAAGGTTAAGGTGTCGGTGCTTCTGTGTCTTTTTCTATCTGTATTATGTTTTTTTGTGGAATCACACATTATCACTCAATGTATGCTATAGCAAATTTTGGACATATAAGTAGTTTTAATCAATTGCTTTAACTATATATACACACATATTTACAGTTTAAATGTAAACATGTTTATATTCTAATCTGCATCATAGTGAATTGTGATATAAGGAGTAATACGGCAACTACACTGTATTTATTTGAACATACCAATTAGGAGCTCCTAGGTGTGAGAACAAGAGAAACAAGAGCTCATGAGTATTCTACGAGTCCGATTTCCAATAACACCACAATAACTCATGGCCAGTCGTGAGCCTCTGCGCGAGCTCATGTATGTAGAAGAGGATAGATAGCACTTTCCTCTGGGTGTCTTTACCTGACTTGGGACATGTGACATGAAAAGATTCAAAAAGATGAAGGAGGAAGCACATAAAGTGTGATAGGGGAGAACATTTTAGTGGGTGGGAACTCACAGATGACTCAATTGGGAAAATTGGGAGATGAAGTGTACAGTTGGAAAAAGAGGTATACTTGTTACGTGTCCATACGAGAGAAAGTATGACTCGAGACTTTGCCTTGAGAATTGTTTGGAGCCATAAGACAGCACTGGGGTATAAACTTTACTCAATTTTCCATCCAACAAGCAAGAATTTAGGATAAAAAGGTTTAAAAAAGACGTCTTGGATGTTTGTTTACTTCTCAATGCTGGTCTATTTTGTCTATGTCAATGTTGTGAAATATCTGGTGGTAATTTGTCATTTCTGTTTAGTGCAAACTGTTTGTCTTCAATACGAACTACATACTCCAGTACTTATGTTAATTAATAACGGAGCCACAATACTAGGTCTTTTCCTCTTTACATTTTTTTACGTATCCTACTTGAAGAACACTGCCCCCTGCATGTATGGAGATATATTTCCTTTCCTACAAGCACATAGAGTATGTGTATGCTAATGTACAGCTATGCACCTTTTACATTTCTTCAAACTGGTTTTAAAGACCCCATGAAATGATTTAAGAAATGTGATCCGTTTCTGTATGTTTGCAGGAAGACACACAGCCACAAAATACACTGATGAACCATGTTTGCTGCTAACAAGCTCTTACTGTTAAATAAGACCTACCACAAAGGTGGGACATAAACGTATTAGAGAGCATTTTATTTGAATAAAAATTAATAAATAAAAATTTTCCTATTAGTAAAAATTCTAAAGTTAAAATGAGAATACATCCAAAACTTTTTTTTTGTAAATAGACCAATTGCCAGAATAATTTTTATTTCAATTGATTTTCAGTTCTTCTCTTAATGAGGTTGGACATCTGGTCCATTCACACTCTCTCTTCTTTTAAAGAAGAAGACGTTTAAAAGGATAAAAAGCTTCAGCCGAATGAATAATGGACGTGTCATAGCAAAACATTTTTCTTTAGGGACGCTCCAAACAAAAGACATTGAAACCTCTGATTGGCCGTTCCTGAATAGTGTATTATTTTAATTTTCATATTAATAACACACACACACACACACACACACTCACACACAAATCTGAGTGGAACGACCCTTTGAGGAACAGAGGGGGTTTACGCCAGGGTCAAAGCGGGAAGACGAGAAACAAACATCCCTTATTCAGACCTCAAACAGGAAGTTGCTTCACGATGGGCCGTAATTGGAGCCCTTATCAGGTCTCTGTGTGAAAGCTGCTGCCCAAATAAGCCACTATTTATGCTGCAGTCTGTGCTGCAGTGTGTAATGAAAGCTATGTAAATAGTGCTGTGAACTTCAGAAAGAGAGAGAGAGAGAGAGAGAGAGAGAGACAGAGAGAGAGAGAGACAGACAGAGAGAGAGAGAGAGAGAGAGAGAGAGAGAGACAGAGAGAGACGGGGGGGATAAACATCTGTGTCTTACATACAAACATTACTTGTACATTCCCATTCTCATTACACACACACACACACAAACACACACACACAGACACACACACGAAACAGGAAATATCAGCAAAGGAAATAATAGTACAGCAAACATCTTACAAACAGAGCTTTTTCCAAAACACATACACACATACACACACACACACACACACACTCTCATACACACAAACACACACTATTTCAGGACAAACATAAACTAACCAAAACCTCCTCCGGGTGCTGTAAGTCTATAGAGATTTCAGTAATTCCCACATTTCCCTCTGACCTTTTCCAGAATAACCGCTGCTCCTAAAGCAACCTGATTATTAAAGTACAAATTTGTACATCAAGTACGTCATATATAATATGATTTACATTAACAATAACATTAACAATAACAGAACGAAACCACTCACCATACCGCTATCTATATTGAGTGTTTAATACAGTAGGTGTTTATTAGGATGATGATGTGTCGCAGTACCTGATAGTGAGTAAAAGCTATTACAGAGACCTTGTAGTCTTTGTAAGGTGTTAGTACAGAGATCATTCGTTATGTGTTCAGCTAACGCAGGGACGTCTCTGTTACTTCTGGATGATTAATGCAGGAACTAGGCTGAGTTTCCCCCAAAGCACTGCAGTACAAAGAGCATTGTGAAGGGAGGAAACATCACGCTCTACCAGTTTAAATGAACTTTATGATACTTTTGGGAAAGTGGGCCATAATGGATTAAGGTCACCCTAAACTTCAGACACTAAAATGTGTTTTTTTTAATTAGATTACAGTTTATTACAATCAACCCTGGACCAATGTGTATAACTGTAACTGTAACTACTATTATTACTATCGAATTTTTTTATCTTCTCACAAAAATGTTGTCATATGCGACTATGAAGACCAAAGTACCAGATATGTCCCCTGGGACATTTGAAGACTTTCAGCTTATTTTTTTTCACTCAGGGCAGCGTAACATGCTTAGAGGAAAGAGTTTTCTGCCTTCTTCCGCATACATCGACTCACAATAATTCGCCATGATATGCTATTTTTGCTCTGTTGGTACACAGTGTAGCCTATCCTTCTTACTCAGACACTGTTTGATCCACTTTCCTGTCCTGTTCTGACTTGCTAATTTTATTAGAAAATCTAATTTAGTGTTAGAACGGAACAGGCAAATACTGTATTATTACTATGTCATAAAACAAAGGAGCCTATCAGCTTATAATATGCAAAGGAGCTGGGGGTGGAGTATATTCCAATTTGAATATTCATAAGAACCAAGATGCATGCCTACAGGTCATTTATTTTATTTATTAATTTATCCTTACTAATATGTCAGACCATGACAGGGTGGTACAGTATAATATTACTTATAATGATGTCAATATTTTTGTGTATCACTTTCCACTTTACAGTTTTCTTTGAAAAGTATTGGAGTATTAAAATCTGTTCATTTGTTCATTGTTAATTGTCCATTTTTTGCAGACGGTAAAGTAAGATTTTATTGTAAGATAAATGTTAGATTATTGTTTTATTGTTGTTTTTTAATTAGTTGGAGGGGACTAAAACATTCACAAGAAAAAATAGAAAACTCCACTAACAGTGACGCCACCCGTCCTTCATAGAACGCGATGCTAAGCAAGCGAAAGTAAGCGAGGAAACAGATACCATGCATGGTGAAATATTTTTTTTACTGCCTTGCCTTGTTTTTCATAAAAATGTATTTATTTAACATCACAACACAGCCAATCCGATTCGTTTTAAACTGACAGAAGAACTGAGAGAAAGAGAGAGCTCAAGAGACTAACGTAAACATATGAATCAGCGGGATCAAATAGTTCTTGAAGAGACTCTCAAAGACAACATGAACTACAGATAATCAAAACACAGAAAAAGAAAAAGAAAAAGAAAAAGGACAGTTAATTCAAACTGCTGGTAAGTTGTGGGTTCAAACGCCGGTTATTAGCTGTTCACAAAGATGAATATTTCTCTCAGATTAAACTAAACAACAGCATTACTGAGCCTGGAAATGTAAAAATGGGAAATTTATCTGGATTGTTGTTTTTGTAAATAAGAGGCCTGGTTCCCTTTTGAGTTTCTTCCTCATCCTCGTCTTAGGAATTTTTTTTCGTGCTGTTGTTTCCTATGGTTTGCTCGTTAGGGATCTAAATGTTCATCCAGATTTCTGTCAAGCTGCTTTGTGACAATGTCTATTGTTAAAAGTGCCGTATAAATAAAACTGAATTGGATTAAGCATGTAGGGAAATGGTAGCTAGCTCAGAGGTGAAACTACTGGAAAAAAATGTTAGTGGAAATCCCAGCACTGCTAAAGAGCCACCTTTGTGCTAAACAGCTAACCCTCATTTCCTCAACACTAGATTGCAAATATATTCTTTAGTTCAAACCAAAACAATGGTTTAAGATTTGTGAGTTTTGTCCTTTTCTCAGCTATAGGACTGTTTCCTCCCCATCAAATTGAGTCCTCCTCTTTAATTAGATTCCAATCATCTCAAACAGCTCGTCATTCTCGGGTCACGGTGATCAGCACTGCAGCTATAAATATGTCGTTCAGTTTGGCGTCAGGGCAAAAGTCAAAAGGTTAATTTAAAAAGCTGGTTTTAAGCTGTTATTATTGTCTCTCATTACAGTTCTAACCGACAGGGAGCTGACAGCAGGGTCAAAGTTCAACACGTGACACTTTACTGTAACACACAGATAGTGCTGCCTTTTAATACACGGTGATAGTAACAGATCATATACAGCAAGAAAGAAAGAAAGAAAGAAAGAAAGAAAGAAAGAAAGAAAGAAAGAAAGAAAGAAAGAAAGAAAGAAAGAACAGATAGGAAGTTGAGCTAGAAAGAAAGAAAGAAAGAAAGAAAGAAAGAAAGAAAGAAAGAAAGAAAGAAAGAAAGAAAGAACAGATAGGAAGTTGAGCTAGAAAGAAAGAAAGAAAGAAAGAAAGAAAGAAAGAAAGAAAGAAAGAAAGAAAGAAAGAACAGATAGGAAGTTGAGCTAGAAAGAAAGAAAGAAAAAAAGAAAGAAAGAAAGAAAGAAAGAAAGAAAGAAAGAATAGGAAGACAAGCGAGAAAGAAAGAAAGAAAGAAAGAAACAAACAAACAAAAAAGAAAGAAAGAAATATGAGAAAAAGAGGAAAAAAGAAAGAAAGAAAGAAATAGAGACAGAAAGAAAGATTAGTGAGTGAGAGAAACAAAGAGGAAGAGAGAGAGGGCAGCAGACAGATGTACAGATATACAGAGTTCCCGCCCCAGTGACCTGGAGTAAAGAGTTTCATTGAGACACACAGGAGTCTCATCAATGTCTCTCATCCGTCTTATTCACACTGTGTGTGTGTGTGTGTGTGTGTGCACATTTGTGTGTGTGTATGTGTTAGTGTGTAAGTCAGTGTGTGTCCTTGGTGTATGTGGGACAGTACAGGACAGGTTCACCCTGACTCCTGCTGCAGTGGTGTGTGTGAAGCTGTATATAGGCCACAGTGTGCACAGTGTCTTTGGCCTTACTGAGACGCCATGTGTCCCTTCTGTCCTCCACTCAGCCCAGGTCCACAACAAAAATAGTCAGATCCACACGGCGCCGTATAAATCACTGCGTATCCTCTAAGGCGGCTGGCAGATATGGGGCGTGTGTATGTGTGTGTGTGTGTGTGTCTTTAAGGTCTGAGGGTTTCCTTTTAAACCTAATGGAGGGAAAATACAAAAGTTTATATACAGTGCTTTTCACTTTGTGTGTGGGTTTGTGGTATTTTTCTTGTTATCTCTCTCTCTCTCTCTCTCTCTCACACACACACACACACACACACACCCATCCTTTCCTCTCGGCGTGTGTGTTTTATTGTCATCTTGCTGTCTGTAGCATGCGGTGCATTAAACCCCCACTTCCCTTTTTCCCTTTCCCACACCACACACAGTGTGTTTACACATAACTCATTAAGGCCCATTCTCCCACAGAGACCATACATCCACACACACACACACACACACACACACATATATACACACACCCCGCAGGCTACTGTACCACAGCCTTTTAACAAGCTCACAGCAGTTTACTTTCTATCCTGCAAAAACACAACTACACTAAACGCCACGTTACCAAGCTACGCTAAAAACACACCCAGAACTCTAATTTCCTTCCATCCAGGAAGTGCATCCATGTGTGTGTGTGTGTGTGTATATATTTGTACTAATTAGTTTTATAGCCTTACATTTTCAGCTAAATAAGGTATTGAAAGCTGTCAGCATCCTGCATGGAGTATGAGCAGGTATCTGCAACACATAAGACAGATGCACCATTTCCTGCTCATCCCAAATGTAGTCAACGATCCAAGATACATTTGGTGTCCAACCGTTCTTTGGTTTCTTTGGTTTTAATTTGTTTTAAAACACACTGTTTGTCTCACAAGCCAGGACGATTTCACTGGCTTTTATATATAATTGTAGCTTCCTGTCGTTTGATTGACAGGTAAATAATAATGTCTACTTTTCCTGATTGGCTGGATGTTTGATGATCCAATTTTTTTTTTTCTCACAAGTCTTGGGAACAACTGGGACCATTTGTTTTATTTTTAGGCTGCTTGAATATGAAAGGTACTTCACCAAATATTGATAAATTATGCCACAGTACCATTTTCTGAGATATCACTGTTTATTTTTGTAAATCTTTGTATATTCTATAATCGCATCGCTTTCTATCATTGTGTAGTTGATTTGAATCAGTCCTGTTAATCCTGTATCTTTAAATTAATCTAAGGACCCTCTATTAGAGCTCAGTTTATTCAACACTGTCACATTGCTGGAAGTTTGTAAACAATCACATACATCAAGATACATATTGCATATCTATGACATAGAATATGTTTAAGTATTGTGATATTGTATTTTACCACATTTCCCGCTGCCCGAATATTAGAAAAGTGTCTAACTCAAAATTTAAAATCCTCTCTGAAATTCTTTAGAATTGGATGTTGCTATGTAAATCCAATCAGATTTGCAGCCTCTGTTCTGGTGAGCACAAAATTCAAACCTGCCCCAAATCATAACCCTCATGTGTTTGAATTGATTTGAAAGTCACTTTAGATTAAAAGCATCTGCTAAATGAGGAAATGTAAATACGTTATATCAACACAAATGAAAAAGGATTTAATTTAATTTAATTTAGTTTCATTTTCATTCAATCGGAAGCTAAGGGCTGTAATTCAGCTGATGTTTGAGAAACAACGCAAAAAATTAATGAACCGTTTTCATCACCTCATATTCTGCGACACTGTGTGTGTGTGTGTGCGTTTGTGTGAATGTGTGTGTGTGTGTGTGTGTGTGCGCACCAGGGTTTGTGCCTTTATGATCAAACAAGCAAAATACTGCGTTAATAATCAAACCAAGTCAAAAACATCACCTCACTCCAACACACACACACACACACAATCACAATGCAGATTTCTGTGCACTACAGAGGGAGCCGGAACACTGAGACTCCCTGAGGTGGAAATAATGAAAAACCCTTTCATGGAAAAGTCATCAAGCCGAGAGATGGGGGGACCACTAGTGTGTGTGTGTGTGTGTGTGTGTGTGCGCTTGTGTATGTGTGTACTTGTGTGTGAGCGGGGGTCAGAACGCGTGACCTCTCATTTCATACTTTAATTAAAATCTCCCTCTGACGTCTTTCCCTCCTCTACTCCATGCTGGCTCACTTTCCTACTGCCAGAATGCAAACACACACACACACACACACGCACACACACACAGACACACACACAGAGTATTTAGAAGGACATATTTCTGTTGCCCTATTGTCTCCGTATGAGAGCAGCTCAGTGGGTCAGGATTCTACATGATGAATAACAGGGTTGGAGGTTTGAATCTTCTGTGTGCCCTTGACTACGTCCCTCGTCCATAGTGAAGGTCTTCAGCTGTGTCCCTTTCCTTCTATGTTACTCCATGATCCCAACATTACAGAAGGTATCTATCCATCTGTAGTGATATGATCTCCTTCTCCATATAATGATTCATAAAAGTTATATTTAAAACAGAAAATTGTTCAAGACGAATCATTTTGATTCAATAAAATAAGATTCAGAGTTGTTTCAAAGCAATACGATTCAGTTTGAGTTTAATATAAAATCAGACTTTTGTCCTACACACCGTTATGAGTCATAAATTTTGAACACCGGTGTATTGATTCGAATCGGTCAGTTTGAACTCCTTTAGTGAGAGTGTAGAAGCACAAAATGGTCATTTTGTCTTTACACACAATACACAGGAGCACAATTAAACGGTAAACAGCGACCGGTGCTAATAGGTAATGGAGCTAAAAAATGCTTCATTAGCAGCCAGATGGAAAATTGAATCTCGATTAAATCTCAGCCCCATGTGTTTTACTAAGGTCACATTCAGCTACGTTATAGAGCGGTATAAAAAACCACAGCTAGACAGCTGCTGGGTGAAGGCTAGCCTCCCACGTGTGTGTGTGTGTGTGTGTGTGTGTGTGTGTGTAGAGAGACAGAGAGAGAGAAAGAGAGAGAGTGAGTGTGCACATATGTGTAACAAGTGCATGAGACGATAATCTGTAATACACAATATAGATGATACAGCAACATTTAATGTGCAATATTGCTAGGACAGATACTTCAGATTATCATCTATTTTATTTCCGCGAAGGCTACATATATTGGCGGGCAACATTTTTGGACAGAGTTTGTACTTCCAAGATAAAATACACAGCTGTCTTCTAATTTTGAACAAATATTTTAAAGTTTCAGCTACATCCTTTACATAACTTTCAAAAATTGGTTGAAAGTGTAATAAAAAATAAAAATAAATAAAATCTCAGTTTTCATAACCTTAGATGAGGATAATTTCACAATCGTTACAAACGTAAAGGAATTTTTCACTTCAAATTAACATCAGGGGGGCACGGTGGCACTCCGTCCAGGGTGTATCCTGCCTTGATGCCCGATGATGCCTGAGATAGGCACAGGCTCCCCGTGACCCGAGGTAGTTCGGATAAGCGGTAGAAGATGAGTGAGTGAGTGAGTGAGTGAAATTAACATCATCCTAATCCAATCCAAGTTTCTTATGCAGGTCTGCACTTTGCTACAAAACTGCCCATAGAAAACTGTTTAAAAAAACAAAACAGACACCATATTCGCCTCCTCATAAAACTAATGCTGCATTCGGTTTAACTTGGAAGCGGCAATTAATTTTCAAACTATTATTTTTATTTTTAAGTAATAAGCTATCCGAATGATTGTTTTTGAATTAGGAGAAGAATGCGTTAAACACATCAACGTACATCATTCGTTCACAACTCACATGCTGTTGTATAGTTCAGACACTTCATGACTTTCAATAATCTACAAACATGAACAAAACATCAATGTGTAACTCAACACAGTGACATGACGGCCATGTGGACAACTAGTTGTTTTTTTTCCAGAGAGGAATTCTGTATCAGTCCCCTAGGATTGTGTGTGTGTGTGTGTGTGTGTGTGTGTGTGAGAGAGAGAGAGAGAGAGAGAGAGAGAGAGAGAGAGAGAGAATGAAAACCAGATAATAATATAACATAGACCAAACTTAATTAAATAAAATGAGCTAACACAGAATATCCCTGGAAAAGATTTTGGGATAGACAGATTTCAATTAGCTTCAAAACTCAAGAACAAAAAACAATGTCAGACTCCAAACATCTCTTTTGGCTGATAGTGTACTTCATGCAATGTATTTTTTCCCCCAAATTACTCCTTTAAGCAGTTATAATTTAATATCAACACATGTCCAGTATAGGAGCAGCTGCTTCCCGCAGGTGGCTCGCACAGTGAAAGCTGAACAAAGTGAGAGCAGTTTAACGGCCTCGGGCTTAAACTAAACTACCTCTCATGTTTGCTCATGTACTGCTGATCTGAGGTCAGTACTGCTCTTGTTTTGGTAATGCTGCAGACAGGCTCTAGAACTGATCCTGGGTCTGTGTATAATGACACATAGCTGAAAAAAGTGATCTGTCAGCTGCTTGTCATTGTTTATAGTCGACAGTCAGTACAGGCACACTGAGGATTAAGTGACAAAGAGACAATGGTAATAACGAAAGAGCTATTTTAGAAATCACACAAACACACACAAGTGCACACATGTATACACACACACATTTGGAGTGCTGACATTTGGAGTTTTTTCCTGGATAGCAAATTTCTACACCACATGCTGAGCACTGACAGAAGCTATTGAGTTTTGTTTGACTGCAAGACACACACACACACACATGCACAGATACACACAAACACAAACATGAAAGACATTAATAATGCCTGTTCCACTGTTCCATGTCAGGTGATATTTTCCACCCTTCTCATCAGTCCTACTGTCCACCCACGTTCCTAACACACACACACACACACACACACACAAACACACTGTGACTAAGACATCATCTGTACCAAACCGTTGTTCTAGAACACGATCACGCTTTCTTCTCTAATGTGGTATACAGGGCTATCGGGTGTCTCGGCAGCTGCTGCAGGGTTTTTCGCTGGAGTCGATGAGCTTAGAAAGATCAAAACACACGCATACACACACACAGACACTCACACACACTCACACTCACATACATCGGGTGTCTGCTTCCACCAGGTCTATTCAACACAAACTCCAAGGCCGTATATGATGCCAGATGGAAAACACACGGGAGAACTTAAAGACTGGAAGGACAATACAAGCTTGATGGGTTACAATTTACACAAACACACACACATATATATACACACACACACGTACACTAATTCGACCCCCCCTCTTCTGTAAGCCTCTGTTCAATGCAAGTTTAAGCTCCACAGAATCAAGCATCAACTGTGCTGACTGATGCCTGCTCATGTTTCCTCAGGGGTGGACATGAAGGTCAAGACAGGAAAGAGATGCAGTGTGTGTGTGTGTGTGTGTGTGTGTGTGTGTGTGTGTGTGTGTGTGTGTGTGTGTATGTGAGGGAAAGTGTATGCGAAATACCCCTGAGAAAGCAAACACTTCAATATCAATCAATAGTTGGCTATTACCTACCACCAAGGTCTCCAATGTTTCTCCTTCAGAACTAATCGGATCCTTGAGTGTTTGGACGATTCGCAATATAACATTTGTTTCGATTTTTGTACATAAGTGGAACGTAGACAACACACCTAGGGATATAAAATGTCCATATCGTTAAATGCTTAAACTATTATCACTAATATCAGCTGCCTCACTAGCCAACTTAGATAATGGTTTTAATCTCTTGGTAAAATAGTTTTACCTCACATTAGCTACAGTAGCATGCTACAAAACCTGATTAGTGTTTTCAATACGTTAAGAAATGTTTTACCTCACAATAGCTATACTAGCTAGCTTGCTACAAACCTTTCTGTTGATTTTAATCTCTTAATAAAATTGTTTTACCTAATTCTTTATATATTTTAATATACTTTATACTTTTATATACTTTAATATACTTTATATTTTAATATACTTTATATATTTTAATATACTTCACCTCACATTAGTTGATTTGCTACCAAACACTGCTGCTTTTACTCTCTTAGTAAAATAGTTTTACCTCATTTTAGCTAGCCTGATACCAAACTGAACTACTGCTTTAAATATTTTATTTTTTAACAATATTTTAACTTTGCTACCAATCCTGGTTACTGTTTTTAATTTTTTAATGAAAGAGTTTTACCTCACATTATCCAGTACATAATCTATTAGCACTTAGCTGTCCCACTAGCAAACCTGGCTAATGCTTTAAATCTCTCTTAATTTTAAAAGAAGTAGTTCGGTTGTATTTGCTATTTTGCTGCCGTCTCCTTTCCTTTGAATTTGTCCAGAATAAAGCTTTGCTAACAGCTTTCCAAACTTTATCTTGGTATCAGCATCATTCCTGTTGTTGAATACTGACTTACAAATTATAAGCACATAACTAACACTGACATTTATTTCAAAATTAAAGTTTAACTGCTGCATCTCTGCTGTTTAGTACACACAAATGTCCCATTTTCAGTATTACTGAACGCTTCAGCAAAACCAACTCTTGTGTCTCTGGAGTCAGTTCACACACACACACACACACACACACACACACACACTCATGCACACACACACACACGCACACACTGTGTGCAGGAAGAATGTTGACAGAAAGGTCACTTCTCAGGGCTAATGAGGTGTCATGCATCACTCGGCCATTTAAGACCCTCTGGAAGTTGAAACCTTTTCTGAAAGATGATTGATAAATAAATAAATATAAATAAATAAACGAATAAATAAATCTATAGAAAGCACCTGCCGATTGTAAGTAAGACGCAGCAGAACTGTAAGTGAGCGGCGTAAGCGCTTTTTTACGGCTTACGAGTCTCAAAATCTGCTGAGATCAAAATGTCTTTTATGGACACCTAAGACCTTTATTGTGGCGGATGCATCTTTAATGGCTTCAACAGCTTGTGCAGAATAGAAGATTATATCCCGAACAACACACGCTGGGCAGATAAAGTTACGATAGTGCAAACTGTAAGACTGCTAACACAAGGATGTTTTACTGTCAGTCAAAAATGCTCTTTACAGAGTAATATATAAACATTAATGATAGCAGACAATCTGACATAGCCATTCATCAACCAATCAGAGGCTGTCTGGGGCAGGGCTTTAAACTCTAACGTCAGTGATACATAAGATGGAGTAAGAAATAATCTCAGTTTTCTGTTCACGTCCTCAGAATCAAAATCTGTGAGGACGCAAATTAGCCTGCTAGTGTTGATGGCTAGCAAGGATGATATGATAGAGAAATGACACACATGACAAAATAACACATCTGTCCATAATTTAGTCCTTGACTGCAATTGTACGCGAGATACTGACATTAGATTGTGCTTGTGTTATTTAGCAGGACTCTAATTATCAGGTTAGCTAGCCAATTCTAGGTTAGCTTGAGTAAGCTATGTTAATGGTTATGTTGAAAAAGTAAATAAATCAAGATTGTTGAAAATGCTTTCGGTTAAGAATTATCAGGTGTTCTCTGTAGAATATGCATTAGCTCTGTTGCTATTACATTAGTACACTGGCTAGCTAACTGCATCATATTGATCTTTCCTGAGACACTCGTCAGGGACACCAATCATCCCTTTGAAATTTTCTTTCCAATTTTAATAATTGTGTCTTATGGCACTGGTTTTAAATGTGTATCTATATGCATTAAACCAGTTGACCTAAAACAGAACAACTATTTTAAAGGAATCCACTACAGATTATAAAAGCCTGATCTGAGATCAGGTGTGTGGTTTGTTTTATAGCAAACGACGGCACGAGTTGAGCCAAACTGTGATCAGTGTCAAAGAGTGATAAATGACTGAAGACACACTGAGTCAGCACAAAAGGCGTTTAGATAAATGCAGGCAGATAGAGGTAGAGAGATGGAGCAGCGGATGAGGTGATGAGGATGTGTCTTTTCACCACAGACGCTGAGGTAATTGCCTGGGTTTAATGCATAATAGTTAAGACTGCAGTGAGGACAGCATCACATTAGGCAGTAATATTACTGGGTCAAAGGTGCAAGTGTGAGTGAGTACAAGTGTGTGTGCGCGTGTGTGTGTGTGTGTGTGTGAGAGAGAGAGAGAGAGAGAGAGAGAAACAGAGACAGGGAGAGAGAAAGAGAGAGAGGGTTTGTGTGTATGTGTGTGTGTGTGTGTGTGTGTGTGTGTGTGTGTGTGTGTGTGTGTGTTTTTGTGTGAGTGTGGGTGTGAGTGTCTGTATGTGTCTGCGTGCATGAAAGAGCAAGAGAGTTAACGAGGGTCAGCGAGTGAATAAGTAACTACGAGAAAGAAACAGTGTGTGTGTGTGTGTGTGACAATGTGTATGTTTTTATTAGCCCACCTAACATCACTGCATTTTCCTGTAAGTACTTTTCCTTTTATGGTCTATTTCAGGAACGGTTTGGATGACATGATGTTAGAGGGATCTGCAGTGGTGTGTCATCTTGAGTCAATATGAGTCACTTTCGGGTCGCCACCACACACCAGTGTTACCATGACACAGAAGTCTAGGATCAGTCTAGGATCTCTCTTCTGGAGAGCTGGCTAATGTGGGGAAATTAACAAGAACTTGCTGTTGTAAAACTCTCTCAGGATGTGATAGATAAAGATACTTTAAATGCAGGAGTAAAAAAATAACCATAGGCTTCTAAACAGACTTGATTTCAGTATGTAAGTACAGACGGAAAATGGTGGAATGCATTTTAGTCTCTTTAGTGTAGTTTTTTCTAAATCAAGCTAAACCAATAGCTTTGGTCCAGCATGGAGTTTTTATTTATTTATTATTACAGGGATTTGAAGTCTGATTCCTGCGTTTGCCACGTGCTACTGGGGTTTCCTCAGGGCTCTCCGGTTTCCTCCCCTAGTCCAAAGACATGTGCTGACTGGCAGTTCTAAATTATCCATAGTGTGTGAATGGGTGTGTCATTGTGTGTGATTATCCCTGCCTTGTACCCCGAGTCCTGTGGAATGGAGACCAGGTACCACGTGAGCTACAGTGCTACAGAAAATGGTTTCCTTTGTGCCATAACTATCTAAGGTGTCGTCAGATGTTCCTCATCAAAGTTACATTACATATTACCTGTTAGCTTTTCTCTACTATTCACTGGAGTTCCTAAACAATTCATAGATCGATAACTGATTAATAAAACTAACAAAAGCTTAGCTGTTATAGTACCAACCATGCGAGATGAATCAAAAGTGAGTCAGTTCAAATCCTTGTTAAATCCACAGCTCTCTTTATATAGACAGCATGATTTGCAGTGGTCTCTTGATGGGAAAAACAGTATTCTTGCCTCAACATCAATCACATTGTTGCAGTTCAATTAAATGTGTAAATGTTAGGTCTCTTCCTCTAATGGTGACTAAACAGCAAAGATGTGAGGCAATCAGGGAGAAAAATAGTGATGAAAAAAATGAAGGCTGGGTGACTGGGTGCTTTTCTCTCATGCTGTGCACTGTCTTTTTATAAGGTTTGAAAAAATGCCATCGTAAAGGTCAAATTTCACCTCTCGTTGAAAAATACGGATGAATTTCTGACACTGTCACTGCAGCTGTCTGTTCATGTTTTAGCTCTTAGCTGTGAGTTTGCCACCTAAGCCACGCAAACCAAAAATGGGACTGCAAGCACACTGAAACAGTGAGGACAGGATTAAATAATCATGCCACAAAAAAAAAGATAGAGAACCTCTAAAATTTTCCGCCTGGCCGTTTTCAATTTTCTGCTCGTTTGGCCAAGACTCGGCTCACGTTTCCGAACAACTCCTCGCCCCATATCCGTCCTAATTAGCCAATCCGGGCCCGGGGAGACGAGCTGATTTGCATAATTTAATCGTAAAGTGGTGATACAAATTTTGAAATGCTGCAGTCGTCAAATGATCTTTTCATCCTCCCGGGGAGAAAAATATTAATACAATTAGGCCGTAATTCAACAAGGAGTGGAAGGGATAAGAGGGGGAAGAAAGAAACACTTCGAGCGTGCCCCTGTTAATTAATTTTTCTGTGGAGAATCGGGATCTCCTCATGACTGTTTTAGCTGTAACCGGAATGTGCGAGAGCAGGGAGGTGCGATTTCACTCTATCAGGCATTCTCATCTGTTCCTGATGACTTGTGTCACAGTCACTTAACATCTACCAAAGAGCAGTGAGAGAGAATGAAGATAACTAGACAGTCTGAGCCAGTCATTAAACCATCTTCCCCACAAGGTAGGTGGTTTCTCCACAGCGCTGTTCAACAAAAGCTTCTCTTTAGTATTCGATTAAGTGAAATGACCTGCCCCTGTCCCAAAGAGCGCAATAAACATTAAAATGCTTGCAGGATGACGAGTGAAACTTTTACTGAGACATTCCAGTTTAGTCACCCCACCAAAAAAGGAGCTGCACGAAATCACACCAACAAATACAAAAACACACCATGGTGAGATTAGTTACTTCTATCATATCAAGGCAAATGGCTTTTAATCAGCTCAGTTTAATTTTATGCTTCTTGTTCCACTTTGTGAACACCCTAATGCAGCTGAGTGACACGTTAAATTAATAGTGGCAGACACTTGAACACGTTCGAATATGTTTTTTCTCCATATTTAATTTTGATGTCGCTTCCATTACATAAATGTAAAGCGGTTTGAAAAGCAGTAACAGCACCTCACAGCCACATTCAGTGGAATTCATGCTCGGATCTTGCCTTTATATATAAACCATAAATAAATACTAACAGATTATTTTTTTGTTAAAAAATCTAGAAAATGTTGTTACATTTAATAGAACAAATTTTGATATGAATAAACATTTCTCAGAACACTGATGTCAGCCTTTTAAAAAACTTTCACTACATGTCACACTTATATGCGTCAAAAAAAATTTCTGAATTCGAATTTGTCTCAATACGCCTACATGATACCTTTAATTTCAGAACAATAAAAGGACTGTGCAAAACAAACCTCATGGGCTGTTCTTTCCTAGTTTTTTCCTCCATTTATTACAATATTGTGTGCACTTTTTAACACATTTTATTTTTTTACACAAAATGATGTAATCATTATTTTCAGCAACCTTAACCATATGCACCTCTAATTAATTTTCACTGAAATCTATTTTCTTACCTCTTGGTTAATATCGTTCCTTGGATTTTGACTGTAGCCTGATGCAGGTGTACATGTATGACATGTAAATGAACTAGAGGGTGGAACTTGCATTGGTTTCTGATTTGTTGAAGATTTATTAACATGTAATTCCTGCAGCTCTAATCTGTGCATCTGTGATGAATAAGGGTGATTGTGTAGATGGATTTTTAAAGATATCCAGGCAACTCATCTTTTACATATTAGAAACAAAAACATGCAATTACTTAGCATATAACTGAATAAGAAATACTGTATTTTATGATGTATTTTATGTACTATGAAGAACTTTTTATTTAAGACTGTTATAGACACACCATGAAATATCTCACCCAGTAGGTTGCATGTCTCAGCCATATTTTTGAATATGATACAGATGTTATTAATATTATTTATTTAACCATGACTCCGTGTGTCACATGATGGCCATGTGATTTCTTTGCAGCTACTGACTGCTTATTAACTTTGACTTTTGTTTTCTAGGACATCTATTGACCCAGCACTAAAAACCAGCAGTGGTTTTATGACCTGCTCATTTATGATAAGCAACTAGATCAACACTCTAAATTAACGGTAAACTCCTCCAACACTAAAGATATTATTGTTTGATTTTCTAGGAGCTATACTGTAAATCAGTGGTGAAATGAGATACATGTTCATAATCCTGTTATGTGACTTTTGGTTGATATGGTTGTTTATCACTTTAATATCCTTAAATTTGACACTTCAGTTGTTTATTTTAGAATTTATATAACTTCAGATCATGATCAAATGATCAGGAAGAGAATAACAGGTTTGAATTGACTACACTTTTCAGTATTTACTTAATTAAACCAATAATAAAATTCTGCTTTATATTTTTTACATTATTGTCTCTTGACTGAAAAAAAAAGTTTGAACAACACAGTTCTATGGATTTGCGTCCTAGTGCTTGGACCCCTATCATTCGCAACTAGTCTTTTAATCACATTTATGGCTCTTAGTTATTACTGTAGATTCTGGAAATGGACGACACCATATCAGTAAACTTGGCAACAGAGCAGTGTGGAATAAATCTAAAGAATTCACAAACTGATCCAGGTCTATATCAAGCATATTAACATATATTGATAGCATTGCACCAGTAAGTGTCTTTCAAAGAAAAAAAGGCCTGTATTACTTTGCTCAATAACTCGTAGTCTTACAAAAGCACTGGGACACACACACACAAAAAAATGTGAACAATTTTAGAAATCAGCTCTGGTGATGTATTTAGGCAAAGATCTGGACCCAAAAGTGATGTTTCACCAGACTTATGAAGGAAAAATACTTCTAATTCAGAAATCAGGACAAAACAAAACTTGCACACATGTACACATCACCGTACTGCTGCGAACCCCGAACCTCTAATCTATCTTTCCCATGGCTGAACTCATTACATTTGTAAATGAATGAAACAGCAGTGTTAATATAGTGTAAACTGGATTACAACTGCATGCTGGAGATAATTACTGTTTGTTATTATAATGAAATTATTATCACTGTATTCACATTATAGGCTTTAGAAGGCTTATGGATGGAGGCAAAACCTTTAATTAGTCGTGTTTTGTTGTTTTTCCAGTTTCCAAGAAGAGATAAGTACAGAACATCTCTCACTGTGCAAAGAACAACAGTGCGCGCTGAGTGGAGAGGAGACGAGCAGAATGAAGCCGTGACATGTTATCAATACTGAGGCATTAGAGCTGATTGAGGCGGAAATAGACAAGTCGCCCTTCATCATGAACAAGCACACAAAAGCACACACGCACACAGGAGTGAGAAAGAGAGAGAGAGAGAGAGAGAGAGAGAGAGAGAGAGAGAGAGAGAGAGAGAGAGAGAGAGAGAGAGAATAGAGGCTTTCAGCACTATTAACAATGTCTAAAATACTGCTCATGACTGTTCATCAGTTATAAGTTCTGATACAAACCAACCTGCACTGCACAAATTCCTACCACATGCACAAATGACAAAAAGCTGCCATGACAAGGAACAGATGGTGAGCAG
Organism: Tachysurus vachellii; assembly: GCF_030014155.1. Classification (NCBI taxonomy): domain Eukaryota; kingdom Metazoa; phylum Chordata; class Actinopteri; order Siluriformes; family Bagridae; genus Tachysurus; species Tachysurus vachellii. The sequence continues at coordinate 11,281,330 of NC_083483.1, forward strand.
CGAGCTTGGCAAAGAGGAATCCATTCAAGAGCAGGTCTAAAGCTGGCTTGGTGTTATCAATCATAAAGATATGACCCACAATAAAAGATCCAAAGAGGCGTGTAGATGCCTTATCAACACTGCTTTATTCCACAAAGTACCAACACGTACTGGCCTGGAGGATTGTTCTATGTTGAAAAGTTTATACAAGTGCACATAGTAGGCTGATTATACATACACACCATAGTTCTCAGTGAACTAGTTGTATTTCAACCTCACAAACTGTGCTTCAAGTTTCAAGAGCTATAAAACAAACTTTATTTCACTTTTTTAATTAAATGTATTTGGACTATGTTGATTGGGTTGATGAGGTTTCATTGGTAAATGTGTAAAATTAGGGACGTTCAATTATTTTAGGACGCAAACCTGTCTCGACAAGAATCATGAAAGATTTCAAAGGTAAGAAAAGTTGGAAAACACCTAAGTAACGTCCAGAATCTTTTATTTTCGATCTTCAGTCCCCGTTCCTACTTTTTTCCCCTTAATTTTAAAAACAAAGAGTCGTGGGAATTGTTGTGATTTTGCAAGAAGCGCAAGCGCGAGACAAAGAGTTAGACGGAGAGATGAAGTCATTTAAGCCTGACTTTCTACACTATACACGTTTAGGTTAGTTATAATGAGTCGTGCAGACTAAATTTCAGTCATTTCCAAAAAAAAAAATGTAAAAAAAAAACCAACAACAACCAAACAACACGTTCATAGCATTAAAAAAAGAAAAAAGCGTGGCTACTCACCCGGCGTTGGTGCAGTCGTTGTAGAGCACCTCGAAGTCTCTGCGCGAGATGAGCTTGCAGCGGTTCACACCGGGCTGGATGGCGCCGAGCCCGCGCAACACGCGCACCTGCTCCACGTTGCACACCACCGGGGTGATCTCCAGCCGCTTGAGTTTGGTGTACACGGTGTGCAAACCACCGACCAGATGCTTTAGAAAGAGGTCAAACGCCTGCGGGAGGCAGATGAGCTCTCGACCGTCCACGGTGAACGATGCGAGCCGCGCGCCGCGCACCTCCACCAGGCGACACTCGTTGTTGCGCGGTGTGCTCTCCACCGGAGACGGTGTGGCATACGCGGGCTTGTGCGGCGCGCTGCCAACCGGGAGAGCCGGACTCGCAGAAGGCAGCAGGTCCGAGCGGAACAGACTCGAAGCTGCCGATGGCGCAAGAGATGAAGGAGACGGAGACAGACTCGCCGGGCTCGAGGAGCCGCCACCAGCCGAAGCAGAGATAGAAATCGGAGGTGGCGCGTGATGCGCAAGCGGCGCTGATGGAAGCAAAGGAACCGAAGTGGCCATGATCTCAGAGTTAACTTTTTTTTTTTGTTAATGAAAAATGATCACAAACGTGCTTTAGGATTAAAAAGAAGGTGGATCAAACTACTGTACACACTATAAAGTCCGTTATGACTATAAAGTGAAACGCGGCGATGTGAAGTCACGGCATCGATCAAAGCTTTACGGTGACAGCGCGAGCGCAGCGCACAGGACTGACAGCAGTGCGCGCTCGGACCACTCGTCTCTGTCCCGTTGTGGCGCACGAGAGGAGGAGCCAAGTGGTGTAGGAAAGGCTGTGTCCAAAACCACACAGCATACTGCCTTACTACCTTAATGCATACTTCTATGGCTACACAACATATAGAAGAAAAATAAATAAAAAGTATGAGTTTGAAAGAAAACTACACCAGATCTATCTGAGCACTATAGAAAGATTTTAGTGTGATGTTTACTTCTTTAGGTTTTACAGTCATGAATCTCTCCCAAAATATCTATTCTGTAAACATCTGGAAACACATCCTTACACTTGGGGATGTGATTTAAGATAATGGGACTACATAGAAAGAACAACCCTGATAATGAATTCTTCAGCCATTGCTCAGAAGTATTTTGATCAAAATTAGAAAAGAGTGTAAATGCTGCTCCCATAAATGCTTATATGGAAAGGATTGGACGATGCTAGAACTCAAGAGGAAGCTACTCTATTAGTATCAGGTCTGCCATTAGAGGATCTTCACCATCAGTGTGTTATAGAAGACTTTATTGGCATCATCTTGCACTGTGTGACAAGCTGTAATCTTTAAATACAGCTGTGATCATACAATCTAGATTTAATAGAATTATTTTAAAAAAGGTGGGAAAAAACTTAGCCGTCAAGCTGAAGATCTAGTGAACATTATATAGCAATCATATGAAAGACAAGTAACTTAGATACAGACGATTGTGTGTGAAGTAGATTAATGACCTCTCAGTTCAACTGATGCAGCTCCAATTATTAGATCTTTGATGCTACTAGTTTGTTATATGAAACAAAAACTCTGATGTCAATACAACTCTCAGTCAATACACTGATGAAATATTAATATGCATTTACTGGTCCGGACCGCAATAAACTACTTTTGTATTCAATCTGAGTGAAACAAAAGTGTTTAGAGATGAAGATATGGGTGATGATGATCAATCATAACATGGCTGAATACCAAATCAAATAACAACACAGTGCACCTATTATTCCAGGCTGTATGTAGTGTAAGTTAGGAGCCTTTTGGTATTTAGGCTCTAAGTTTTGTTGAAGAAGTAATGGCACTCTGGTTCTTTGTGTCAGAGGTTCACTTTGATTAATTCCCTGTGTGAAAACTTTGATGAAGAAATACTGAAGGCCATTTAAATTAAAGCTCATTTAAATGTCAGTCCTCATAGTCTGGACTTTACTATAATTGGCTATTTAATTAAAACAATTTTCACGGTCATTAATAGGGTACAGCTCAAGCCTTGTAGTGCAATGACATGTTTTAATTACACGGTATTAGCAAAATGGATATGCTTTAGAAAGCAGAGTGGAAATTTGAATAAGAAATGATTAAGGCAATTATACATCATCCCCTTATGGAGGTATCAAATCTAATTGATGAACTTTATAAAATGAGAAGGAGAGATTGGAAAGCAAACATGGGTTTAAACAGTGTTTTTAATTAAGAGGTGGAGAAAATGTGCGCAAATGTTATTAAGTGGTAATCACGGGACTAATTGCATTATTTTGGTGTTACACTGCACACACACACACACACACACACACACACACACAAACACACATGCACAATGACACCATTATTAGTTTTACTACATTTGTGTGGTATTTCCATTGTGCTTATACTAAACTCCTAACCTTAACCTCAAGGACATGTACACACACACACACACACACACACACACACTCAGAGGTGTCAACTCATACTCAGGTGTTTATACTGCCACCTATTGGGAAGAACTTTAATGAAGCCTATGAGGAAAATAATCAGTGTCGTTATTTTCCTGCTTATTTGCACTCTTCATGGACCACTGAACATTGTACACCGTACTCAGAAGATGCCAATATTCTCCATTTTGGTTTGCAAGTTTATATTTCTAATAACAGATTAAATATATTAAATGAATGATAAATGAAATATGATGAAGGATGAAAAAAGGGCAATAGACTTAAGCCAGTTAAACTCACAGTTTAAAAAACAGTTAATTTTGTCCTGTTAGCATTTAGAAATTAAGGACAAGACTTTCAGTTATGTCTTTATGAAAACAGCTGTATGAACTTAATATTGTTTGTCTGTGCTTTTGGATTAAGAGTCAGCTTTTCTTTTGAAATTGTGATGCACATGAGTGACAGTTTGACAAAGTTTGATCAATACTTCAGTGAACACATTCGTACCTTACACCGTCTCTGGAAGCTTTTTACACAGACTAATCATCACTTCTTCAAACGTCAACATCTACACACATACGCTCGTCATCTTCTTTATTAAGAACACTTATACACCTACACATTCATGCAGCTCTCTAATTAGTCAATCATGTTGGATCGACACAATGCAGAAAATCTTAGAGCTTCACATCTCAGTGACTTTAATGGAGCCATGGTTGAGACTGATGAGCTGGATGGAGTATTTCACAAAGGAATGATCTCTCTGGATTTTTTTTATTTTTACATCCAAAAGCATGAAATGACAAAATGCAGCTGAAAATGCTGTGCTGTGGAGATATCAGATTAAAACGCCCAGGCAGGTAACTTATGTAATGTATAATTGGTAAACGGTAACTCATATAACCACTTTATATAAATATAGTGAACACACCAAGCATTTCAGAAATGCACATAATGTCAAACTTTAAGGTAATTGAGCTTCAAGAAGAAAACCATATCAACTTCCACTCCTCTCAGCCTAGAACAGGAAGCTGAGGGTACAGCAGGAACAAACACCCAAACTATACAGTTGAAGACAGCTGAAAAATTCTATCTGTGACTGTGACTAATCTTTTTTTATAGATTATTTCATTGCCTGTAATATATTTTGTCTGGTGTCGTTTTTTTGTTAAGCCGTGATGTAAGCCAAGATTTCTCAATTCAAAAGCAAAAATGAAACTGAAGATGAAAATCAGTATCTAACACGTGTCGTCACAAATCGTCCCTTTAAAACTAATCATGTGTAAATCTGTAGTCTTTAATGTCCCACTGGATATTATATGTCTTAAAGAAACACTGCATTCACTTTCCCAGGTTAAAGTTACAAAGGAAAGGGATAAAAGTCATTTCCTTTGAGGTAAACCACATCAATGATGAGCAAAGGTACTTTTTTGTGACAGTCTACGAATGGAAACTCAACGGATTGATCTTGCTACAAGAGAACACAGAGGCATAGTCTGTTAATCTTTTCATAATATTTGGTAATGAATAACATTCTACCTCTATGCTGCTTCATCCCCAAGACATTATGAACAGTATCTCTGTTGGAAGAAGGCATTCATCTAAATTAATACTGTCAAACCCCACCACACGCCCAGGCCCGTGACATCCAATACAATTATCACAAAGTCTCTTGTGTCCCCAATTTCTGCGCCACTTAAGACCTGTCGCCTGGATTTAGCGTCGCCGTGACATTTTACAACACTTTTTGCTGCTGTCAGCGTCGGCGTCTGTTAAAGTGCTACAATTTGCCCATGAAACAACAGGGGGAAATAAACAAGACTTAAGCTTGTGTGTGGTCTCGCACACCATGGCGTGTAATGGCTATTTATTTTTGTAGCCCTAATACTAAAGAGCTGCCAGATCATGTAATGGCCTTGAGAACAGACTGTAGATAAATGATAGTCTGAGAGCTTAACATGTTTTAATTTTATCATTTAACATGTACTGTGGCCACTGGCATTGAAACATCCTCTCAGATGGAGGTCTATGGAAGGGGATGACGTTTGTCCTACATTCGTTCATCCTCAGTGTTGGACCTTGTCCTGGATGGAACATCAGTCATGCAAACATGTAAAACTTCATGCAGACAGTAACCTAAGCTCAGGGTTGAACAGAGAATCCTGGAGCTGCGTGTTGGTAATTAGCAAGAGCCAAGAGAGCAAAATTGGATGTACTCTCTAGATGGCAGAGATGACATAACTCTTTCAACTGTCAATCACATTAAGCCTGTCTTTTTGAACTTGTTGAACATTTCATTCCAGATTTAGTCTCTCCTTTGTAGTTATAATAATCTCCACTCTTCTGGTAAGGCTTTCCACTAGATGTTGGCATGCGGATGTGTGGATTTGTGATCATTCAGCTATAAGAGCATTACTGAGATCAGGCACTGGTGTTGGGTGAGGAGATCTGGAACCTTGATCCCAGCTAATTTTTTTTAAATAAAGTATTTCTTTTACTTTCTGGTGTAATGTCTGTAGAGCTCTTATTCAATGCACTGACATGGATGCGGCATCACTTCATTCACTTTCCTTTCGGTGCTGTAGCTGAACTCTATTCCCTGACCTCCACATCGACCGCGTTTCGCTCCATTGTAATGCAAAGAGAACATTTGTTATAATGTACATTTAGCGCCTTTGAATGATCCTCGATCAATGAGACCTATACAGGATAGACAGGAAGAGAGACAGAGGGAGAGAGAAACGTGCTATCTATTTCTTAAGTGCCTGATAAATGGGCAATACAAGCAACAGAGTGACTAATAGAAAGAGATGTGTGTGTGTGTGTGGTGTGTGTGTACATAAACTTACCTTGCATTTCACAAGTAAAAATCTTTACAGACTTGATCACAGCACAAATCCGATCGATACACCTCTACAAAAAGAGAATGACGCGTGCACACCTACAGCCTCCTTACATCACATCACTATAGAGTTTGAGACAAATAACGCTTTCAATTTGAGCTCTAAGGTGATATGTCCTTCCATTAATTTCTCTAATAAATATGAAATGGAAGGGATGAAGTAAAATGCATCATCCATCCCATATACACCACACCTTAAAATGTTATTTGCATTGAATGGGTCATGTAGAGGACCTTTTCGAATCAAAACCCTGATCTAAGATCAGCTGTCACACTTCACATCATGATCAAGACAATCACATATACAAGAGGGAGTTGATCCTGAACCAGAGTTCTCGCTTGATAAATATGATAATCTTGATAAATATGAGTCCGTGGTAATTTAATTCTCCTTGCCATGCGCACACCTCTTCTGATGGATTAATCGTGCCATTTCCACAAAGGTCCTTCAGGGGAGGATGGAATTTGCCGCGGTCACTGATGCTCAGTGCCATAACTCACCTCTGACGAAACGTCAGCACTGTATCATCTCGGCAGGATGGATGTGATTTTTGGCGTGGTCTGATTTAAATGTGTCCTTCACCGGATTGAAAAGCATGTATTTTTCGGCAAATGATGTGGAACTGGTGGAACTGGAACGGTAGGAATGTGCAAGAGACCGCAATCAGTTTAAAATAAGTGTAATATATATAATCTGTTTCTTCCTTAAAATAAATCCAATTAAAATCTAATTAAGGAATGTACATAAATTATTTAAACATATTCCACTATTATTCTACATAATATAATATAAATAACTATATTGACCAATTACATCTAACTAAATGTACTAATTAGACTTTGAATTTTATCTTCTACAGATTATATAATATTTCTTTTTTATTTTTGTTATTATTTTATTTTTCTAACATCCATATCATGATCTGGGGTTTATATAATAAAGGAAACTGAACATGTATTTTTTTTTCATTCATTCCCCCTTACTAAAAATGTTCCAGTGTTTTCACATTATCTGTGTAATGTAACTTGTAGAACTGGGAACGTGTCTTTCTGCTTACCCCAAAGCACAGGCTGAGCCATAACACATACAGTACCATGAAATCCATTTCATTCCTCAGCTTTCAATCCCAGGATTTATAGTCATTTATAGAATTAAATTGTGGATTTCTTAAGCATGAACAAACCCGATTCCAAAAAAGTTGGGATACTGTACAAATTGTGAATAAAAATAGAATGCAATGATGTGGAAGTTTCAAATTTCAATATTTTATACAACTAGATGACAAGAATACAACATAGACGACATGTCAAATGTTTAAACTGAGAAAATTCATCATTCATTCATTCATTCATTCATTTTCTACCTCGGGTCACGGGGAGCCTGTGCCTATCTCAGGCGTCATTGGGCATCAAGGCAGGATACACCCTGGACAGAGTGCCAACCCATCGCAGGGCACACACACACACTCTCATTCACTCACACAATCACACACTACGGACAATTTTCCAGAGATGCCAATCAACCTACCGTGCATGTCTTTGGACCGGGGGAGGAAGCCGGAGTACCCGGAGGAAACCCCCGAGGCACGGGGAGAACATGCAAACTCCACACACACAAGGTGGAGGTGGGAATCGAACCCCCAACCCTGGAGGTGTGAGGTGAACATGCTAACCACTAAGCCACCGTGCCCCCAGAAAATTGATCTTTTTAAGGGAAAAATAAGTTTTATGGCATCAACACATCTCAAAAAAGTTGGGACAAGGCCATGTTTACCACTGTGTGGCGTCCCCGCTTCTTTTTATAACAGTCTGCAAACGTCTGAGGACTGAGGAGACAAGTTGCTCAAGTTTAGGAATAGGAATGTTGTCCCATTCTTGTCTATTACAGGCTTCTAGTTGCTCAACTGTCTTAGGTCTTCTTTGTCGCATCTTCCTCTTTATGAAGCGCCAAATGTTTTCTATGGGTGAAAGATCTGGACTGCAGGCTGGCCATTTCAGTACCCGGATCCTTCTTCTACACAGCCATGATGTAATTGATGCAGTATGTGGTCTGGCATTGTCATGTTGGAAAATGCAAGGTCTTCCCTGAAAGAGACGACATCTGGATGGGAGCATATGTTGTTCTAGAACTTGGATATACCTTTCAGCATTGATGGTGCCTTTCCAGATGTGTAAGCTGCCCATGCCACATGCACTCATGCAACCCCATACCATCAGAGATGCAGGCTTCTGAACTGAGTGCTGATAACAACGTGGGTTGTCCTTGTCCTCTTTAGTCCGGATGACATGGCGTCCCAGTTTTCCAAAAAGAACTTCAAATTTTGATTCGTCTGACCACAGAACAGTTTTCCACTTTGCCACAGTCCATTTTAAATGAGCCTTGGCCCAGAGAAAACGGCTGAGCTTTTGGATCATGTTTAGATATGGCTTCTTTTTTGACCTATAGAGTTTTAGCCGCAACGGCGAATGGCACGGTGGATTGTGTTCACCGACAATGTTTTCTGGAAGTATTCCTGAGTCCATGTTGTGATTTCCATCACAGTAGCATTCCTGTATGTGATGCAGTGCCACCTAAGGGCCGAAGATCACAGGCATCCAGTATGGTTTTCGGGCCTTGACCCTTACGCACAGAGATTGTTCCAGACTCTCTGAAACTTTGAATGATATTATGCGCCGTGCATGATGATAACTTCAAACTCTTTGCAATTTTACTCTGAGAAACACCTTTCTGATATTGCTCCACTATTTTTTGATCCTCTGCCCACCTTGGCTTCTGAGAGACCCTGCCACTCTGAGAGGCTCTTTTTATATCCAATCATGTTGCCAATTGACCTAATAATTTGAAAATTGGTCCTCCAGCTGTTTCTTCTATGTACATTTAACTTTTCCGTCCTCTTATTGCTACCTGTCCCAACTTTTTTGGAATTTGTAGCTCTCATGAAATCCAAAATGAGCTAATATTTGGCATAACATTTCAAAATGTCTCACTTTCAACATTTGATATGTTATGTTTATTCTATTGTGAATAAAATATAAGTTTATTCATTCATTCATTTTCTACCGCTTGTCATCAGGCGTCATCAGGCATCAAGGCAGGATACACCCTGGACGGAGTGGCACACACACTCTCATTCACTCACACAATCACACACTACGGACAATTTTCCAGAGATGCCAATCAACCTACCATGCATGTCTTTGGACCGGGGAGGAAACCGGAGTACCCGGAGGAAACCCCCAAGGCACGAGGAGAACATGCAAACTCCACACACACAAGGTGGAGGTGGGAATCGAACCCCCAACCCTGGAGGTGTGAGGCGAACCTGCTAACCACTAAGCCACCATGCCCCCCTATATAAGTTTATGAGATTTGTAAATTATTGCATTCCTTTTTTACTCACAATTTGTACAGTGTCCCAACTTTTTTGGAATCGAGTTTGTACATTACAGGACTCTCATTCCTCTCAGGAGAGACTGCTATAGAGATGAGCTTGATCTTGGAAACACTTTTTAAATACCACAACATTTCCCCCTGGTTTTCATCCAACTTTTTTTTAAATAACTGGACCAAATTAATCTTAGTGATAGAAGGTGGCTAATTTGCAATTAATAAAAGTCAACTCCAGAAATCAAGCTCATTTTCAATCAAATTCGGTTAATTATGCATGGAAAGATGGAATTTCTGAAAAGAACAGAGAAACAAAGAACAACCGTAAAGAACAATTCCCAAATTTTTGGCTACTTTTGTTATTTTTTGAAAAGGGAAAGAGGAAAAAGAAAATCAAAAGTTAAAAATTGCCATTAAATAAATAACACTAAAGAGAGAGAGAGAGAGAGAGAGAGAGAGAGAGAGAGAGCACAGCTAAAGCTAACTAAAATATTACCATAAGCTTGCTACATAAATTACTGTAGCTCGCTAAAATTAACTACAAATATGAATAAAGATACAAACAATTCACTTTGTAAATGTAAACACAGTACTGTGTTTTTAATTAAGTGACCATAATTATTGCCCACAACGAAGAAGCCATAAACGATGCACCATTTAGAGGAACTTTTGAAGAAAACACTCCATTTCACCTCAGCAGAAAAAAGGTCTGCTACCTAATTAAGGAGCTGCCTATTATTCTGAACAGAGTGGGTTGGGGGCATCATGCTAGCTATCTTATGAAGCATCTCAAATGAGTGCTAACACCAGTTCAAGGTTATAACACAAACACTAATTTACTATTCTACTACTATTTATTAGCACTGATTCACTTCTTTAAAAAAAGACTTCAAGTAACTCTTGTGACCTCAGCGGTGGTGTAATTTTTTTTTTCTCAGTTTTTTCGTTCAGAGGTGGAAAGAGGTCGAGGGCTATTTGCTAATGCTTAACAGCATGCTGATTTTGATGGATTTGCTCCATAAGTACCGGACTTGCTCTCAGGTGCTCTCTCTCTCGTACGCGGGTTCTTCACAGATCATAGAGCATCTTCCCTCTATCGCTCTTTTTCATTCTTGTGAACGCACATGCTCTCTCTCTCTCTCTCTCTCTCTCTCACACACACACACACACACACACACACACACACACCTGAGCCCCTGGTGCGTTCACTCCACGTAACATCCATCACGCACAAACTAGAAGGCTCCTTCAGCTGGCAAATAACCTTCATTCAAAGAGTGAAGTGGACGTGAATAAAGACTTCCACACAGTCACTTGGGGAGTAGCTATAGCAAGACCCACAGGAATAGATGACACTGATCCACATTCAAATCTTAACCTTTAGAGTTAAACAAATTAAGGTGAAGGAGCAGCCTGTCCTCTTCATCTCAGTGTGAAGGCGAATAACCACTGCTCTGTTTGTGGGGCAATAATTTTAGACTGTTTAAAATCTGATCGATTTTAATTCTTGTATTTGCTTCCACATGATAATTAGAAAGAACAAAAATTAGCAAGCTGGCTACAAAATTCTGTTTTAATGCCTGATGTTCCCCAATACATCAACACTTTTTCACTAGGTCACAGACTAAGGATACCATCAGTCTAAAACGCTGTTGGGAGGAAATATAGTAAATATAGATAGTGGCTAATTAGCTAACTAGCAAGTTAATCATATTTACAATAATCGAATCCTTTGATAGCTCCGTAATTTTATTTTTAAATTCAAATTGTTCCCCCAAAAACACAGTTTCTATTTTATTATTTATACATCACCGCTTTTAGTGTTCTTTATACATCACCTGAGGATAGATTCTGACCTAGTGGCATTTATTTCTTTGGTGCTGAACACATCCTTACATTCATTCAATGAGTGACATGTTTCTAGTAATCTAACTAGCGATTTAGCTAGTTAGACTTGCAGATATTACAATTTTACAATTGTTAACTTACTAGCATCATAATTCTATATTTACAGCCTGACTCTTTCCAATAGTTACTTTTAGATAGATAGATAGATAGATAGATAGATAGATAGATAGATAGATAGATAGATAGATAGATAGATAGATAGATAGATAGATAGATAGATAGAACTTTATTGTCATTGCATAGTACAGGTAAATAGCAACAAAATGCTGCTTAGCATCTACCAGAAGTGCAAATAGAAAAATAAATGTGCAAATATGTGTATATGGTCTATATAATAACAATAAATAAAAGTATTGCCAGGTAGCAGGTGCATTTTAGTCAATGAACATAGCTGGCTAGTTAGCTAACTAGCATTAGCCATATTAGCTAACTTTCATTCACATCTTACAGACCCCATCACTGACACATTGATGGCTAGACAGCTGCATCGTTTAATTTTCAAAGCCTGATTGATGCGAACAAGATTGAACATTCAAAAATTATTTTATTCAGTGATGCACAGATTTAGAGTTTCCGTAATATATCTGAGGATGGATCCAGCGTAAACTAGCGGCAGGTAAACTAGCAGTAGGTGCCTTTTTATTTATCTTGTAACAAATTCAGACTATGAATGCCGTAACTCATCTTATCCAGCATGGTTGAAATGTTGGAATGAGAACTAAAATCCTCTTGAATCTCATCATGGCCAAATGAATCAAAGTGGAGAGCATGAGGCCTGTCAACATAAACGCTAGGCACTGACACACAGCCTTGGAGAGAGTCATTTTATAAGGAGGAGCTGCCATCAAAGAAAATTGAGCTTGGGAAAAGTGCCTAGTTAGAGGAAAAATATGAAGCTGGCTCCTCCTGAAAATAGAGGCCAGAGAAGTAGTCTAATATTTGATATTTTGGATTAATGTTTTGTCATGGTTGAGAAAGATACTCATCTTCGATCACTGTACCAGAAAATGATACCAAAGACTGCTTTTATTTACATTATTTACATTTACATTTTTATTTATTTAGATGCTTTTATTCAAATCAGCTTACAACTGAGTGAAAAGATGAGACAAAAGGACCAAAGATCGTCATCTTTACGATCTTTTACAAGCTTCGGTTAGTAATCCAAAACTTTACCACTGATGTTACCTTGAAATAAACAAAGGTACATTAAGACATCCACTCTCCCTGTAGACTTTTGTACAATGTGGTCTGATTGAGAATGACAAGGGGCTTCCGGTGCTGTGACAACAATGTCTGACCAATCTCAGCATGCAGTAGGAGGTGTTTCCCTGATCAGATTGATAGCGCATAAACATTAGTCCATCCACACTTAGACAAACATCAACACATTCAACGGGAGCTCTGCGCTGAGTCCCCTGGGAGAAACAGGAGGTCAGTCAGTCATCGCTTCTAAATGAATGTGATAGAGACCTCATCATGGCTGGCCTCCTTGAAGCTGGTAAAGCCATGTCTCCTCACTGTATCATCGCTAATGGGAATGGATTATGCGCGTGCGGGGGTGCGAAACGTGGTTTAGCGACCTTCAGAACGCTTAATTGAAACAAGTATCGAGACCTGGCAGCGCCGTAATCAACAAAAACCATGGGCTCATTAATCATTATAAATAGTGCTGTCGCAAAGGCGAGCACCAGCATCATCAGCTTCTTTTGTTTGTCTTCTAGTGAGGAGCGCGACTGGGCCAGTCGCGGGTTAATGGGAGCCGAAGCACCATTTCGCTGGCGACACTGATGAAAATGGGCGCGCAGGTGACAGCGCTCTATAAGGCTGATCATTAGGAAGTAATGGGGATTGATGCACTACGGATTGAGTTGGAAACAGAGCCGACATCCAGGAAGAGTTCAAGTTGGAGCTGGACAGCTGTGATGTAAAGCTTAATCTCAGGCGCCACTGAATGAGAAAGCTGCGCCTTGCTTAAGCTTGTTTTTCTGGTACTTAATCACCAGAGTGTCACTTTCAGTGGCATGGTGCACTGTTGTGGCCTATTACTGTGGATTAATTTCAAAGTAGAGACTTTGTGGTAGAAGTGACAATAAAGGTTATGGGCCAAGCTGCTCAATTCCCATCCTATCTGTTCAGAATCCAGTAGAGTGTGATTAGTTATAGTGTGAATACGACACTGTGTGTCCTGAACACTGACACGTGCCACTATGAGGACTACAGAGTACATACGGTCAAACCTGTGTGTGACAGTTTTGACTAGTAAGATGGAACATTGGGGCACTTTGACTGGAGAATCATTGAACCTCAAAACTTCAGGTGAAACAATAAATTAGATGACAAACTCTAGCTGGAGAAGTGTGCTTAAATTAACAGAATTTATTACAAGGTTAAAATTTATCTTACTTTACTGGACTGGCAGCGTTATTAATTCAAGTGGAGGTGTGAGCATGGATTTGGAAACAAATCTTTCTTTTTTTGTCTAGGGATGTTATTTACTCACAGAAAACCGAAATAGTCACAAGCAAACAACCTTCCTAGATTACCTTACTGAATCGTATGCTAGCTAGTGTTATAGCTACATGGTCATTTTTAGCGTAGACAAAACATTCTCATGTTTAAATACAGAAGCTGTTTAGTGATACTAATATTAGCTATTATAGTATTCCAGAATTCTACTATAGTAGTATTAGCTATTCTATATCTATGATGTATATATCCTATAGCTAAATAGTGCTCTAAAAAGCTATAGTTACCTGAAGTGTTTTTTTTAAAGAAGTGAATAAGTGCTAATAAATATTAGTAGAATAGTAAATTAGTGTTTGTGTTATAACCTTGAACTGGTGTTAGCACTCATTTGAGATGCTTCATAAGATAGCTAGCATGATGCCCCCAACCCACTACTAGCTTATTGTCTCTTATGGTTCATGCTAATGCATGTTAGATTTTACAATGACCTCTCTAGCAAGTATTGTTTTCGTTTGATTATGAAGAATTCCCCCCAAACTTTAACAAACACTACGACAGAGTTAGTGAGTAAAGAAAAGGCTTACAATTTTGGCTGGATGAAGAAAAAAACATAACCAGAGCTTGGGTTTGTCTTAAATTTAGATGATACGCTCAGAAGATTCATAATCAAATTTAAATAAAGAATATTGTGAGATTAAAGCTAATCTGAACTCGTCTGAGCTTCTCTGGAAAATAGTTGTCTAGGGCTAAAAACACTGTAGTGTCATATAGTGACCTTTAAGCCCCTCATTACATGAACTTATATTAAATCCACTTCCTGTTGAACAGTACAAGACTCACCTTCCCAAAGTGATACACCAGCTGAATATAACGCTTACCGTTTTCAATATCTGATATATTTCCAGTGTATTTCAATAGTCACTGTAGTTTAATAGTGATCTGTTTTATCACATTAATTAATTGATTAAATTTAAGTGCTCATAATGACGAGATAGATGACCTTATCATCACATGCTGTACACTGTCTCTTTATAAGGTTAGAAATAAAACTGCCCCACCTTCACCCGTCACAACCCCCCACCCCCCAACCCCCCATAAAGGTCAATAATTCCTGTGAAATCCACGGAACAAAAATGAATCCATTCAAAATGGGTCTATTCATTTGTAGCGACCTTTATTTTGCATCCACGTTGTAAAATCAGCTTTAGATGCAGACTTTAAGGTCAAACAGATATCTAACAGGGTTTATTAAGGCTGGAAAAAAATAAATAGCACACTCCTAAATTAATCTGCATTATTACAATAATTAGTATTTTACATTTTAAACATCCAATTAACCTTGTGCAAGGTTTTTATTTTTCAATCAAATTCATCAACTTTAGATTAATACCAGATGTTTTCCACCTACCTGAAAAACGAACCACCCTGTTGCTTCACTCGGAAGGATAAAAGATGAAATTAATAACTTTACGTAGAAACTATGAATCATTACATAGTCGAACACACAACGTTGCGATTTAATTACAAACATTGTATTAAGTGAAACAGAACACGGGGGAATTTACATAAACATTTGCTAAAGGTTTATGCATTATTAAAAAGCCCTGACATTGTTTTTTTCCTTTAGCTGCTTCGCTAATTAAAGCAATTAATACACGCATTAGCGTTTAGATATATGATAATTAGCCATTATCATGAGTGTTTTGACTGTGTCACAGTTTTAACCAGTCAGTGTATTTTCTCATCCAGTTTGACCCAATTTTCTCATTGAAACTTTTGACCTCTAAAAATGTATAAATATTTCTGCACTTTTTTTCTTTTTTATTCACTGTAACTACACATGTAACTACAGTACATTTGATTTCTCTAGCACTTTTAACAATGGACATTGTCACAAAACAGCTCTACAGAAATATATTAATTCATGATAAATTATATATTTTAAGTTCACTCACTCATTTTCTACCGCTTATCCGAACTACCTCGGGTCACGGGGAGCCTGCCTATCTCAGGCGTCATCGGGCATCAAGGCAGGATACAACCCATCGCAGGGCACACACACACTCTCATTCACTCACACACTACTGGACAATTTTCCAGAGATGCCAATCAACCTACCATGCATGTCTTTGGAGGAAACCGGAGTACCCGGAGGAAACCCCCGAGGCACGGGGAGAACATGCAAACTCCACACACACAAGGCGGAGGTGGGAATCGAACCCCCAACCCTGGAGGTGTGAGGTGAACGTGCTAACCACTAAGCCACCGTGCCCCATGTATTAAGTTTAAATGAGCAAAACATAGGTAGGTGATGTTGGCAAGGAAGAACTAGTTCTTTCTATTTATTGCTGAAACGTATCAGATACTCCAGTGAATTCTAAGGTTCTGGCTTAAGAACCTGGTCTAAATTCAAATCATTTGTGCACCGTGTGCTAATACTTTATAAAAAACAAGCCGTAAATGAAACGCTTTCTTCGGATTAGCAAACAGACTCAAATTCAATGCCTGTAATGCACGACAAAGTGCTTCATGCCAGGAAGCTACTTCATACTAACAAGCCACTCGCACTGCTGGTTCATAAAGCCGTCCCATACGTTAACTCCATAAACAAAGCACTACAGTGACGAATGCTTGGCTTACGCTCGCCGTAATTAAATCATCACATTTAATCAGAGGACGTACTCCAGGAGAGCTCTCTCTCTGAATAGAGAGGCCATGTCTCCATACGGCCAAGGCGATTAAAGACGCATCAGCTAAATGAGTTCTCCAGCGCCATGGGGGACCTTCTGTCTGCAGGAGCCAAGGACACAAGCACCTCGCACAACTCCAGCCCTGCTGGACGCTAATGAAGCCGGCACTGGCTACAAGTTTTCTCTCATGCTGATCTATTAGCAGCTTCTGCTAAAGCAAGCATTGAACCGGACTGTTTTAAGAGAAATGGACGAGCAGAGACGACTTACGAGTTCATGATATGTTAGAAAAAAAAGAACCTGTTGCATGAAAAAGTGTAAAAAAACAAACAAACAAAACAGGATTTAGATTTTAGTGGATCAAGATTGTACGGTTTACAGCAAAACAGGGAAATACAGAGTAAAATGTATTTAGGAAACTGTGGCCCAAAAGAACAGGAATGATGTTTTCTTTCATTTAATACCATTTCTTTCATGTTAATATTTATGAAACCTATTTAAAGTCTTTTATGGAAGTCATTTTTTGCCCTACACACGTTATTTTGTACTTTTATTTGTAAAGGAACACTGTTAAGGTAAAACACTGGAACTAACTGTTGCACTTTTTATGGGTTAATGTACTTTAATGGATGTATTGTACAGTCACCTTTTCTGACAGAATGGAAGTGCGTTTAATAAAAGCTTCTAAATTCTAAAAGAAATGATGTATGTGAATCGTTTATTGCAAACATTTCATGCTAGAACGTATAACAGAAACACAAACTAAACATGTACATCAACCCCGTTTTTTGGAACAGTAAGGTCCAACCACAGACCTGGACATAATCATATAGGATGACTCAGACTGCATAATGTCGCCACCTAGTGGACAAAACACAAACTGCTGAAATCTGAGGACATCTCAAAAAAAACAAAACAAAACAAAAAGCCACTGTGTAAACCAATACAAAATCTATCGTTGACCATTTCATCAAGCGATGACTTAAAATACTGGCTTTATGAAAGCACACAAAGTTCATTGTGCACAGACAAAAGGGTCATTTTACAGAGAGAAAGAAAAACAAGGCTGTAAGAAAAAAAAAACAGGGAAAAAATCCTGTATTAAATATTACAGTCTCTTGGTGAATTGATGAAATTTCTTCTTAATTTTTGTATTAAAAGACATCGAGCTTGGTGCCATTTCTCCTCATCCTTGGCTTGTGCTGTTGTCAGAGGCCTGGAACAGAAAGAAAGACAAAGTTAATGTAGCCGTGTTCGTCTGTAAGGTTAGATACTAAACCACACTGATGAATCTGGGAATCATTTATTTATTTAAAACTATAATCGTTACATGTAGTAGTAGAAGTAAAAAAAAAACAAAAATGAAAAATGAAACTTGCAGTTCAGAGATTTTTTTTTTATCTAAAGTGCAAAAATATCAGCTGCTGTTATGCAAATTGCTTCATTTAGCACATGCAGTGCAATTTACATGAACCTGCAAGTTGTTTTTGAAACTGAGCAAAGTGTGTAAACATAATGACACCAACCCTGAATTCACAGCAGACACGTCGTATAAGGTTCAGTCTCAGACTAGAACACAAGCTAATATCCAGAAACACTTGCATACTGGCTTCAGACAACATGGTATATTGTTTTCTCTCATTGAAATGAGAATAAATCATTTGATTAAACCAAAATTATTCCTCCTTTGCTGTTATAATAACATACATCCCGGGAAGGTCAAGATTTTAGAGCGTCGCTATGGAGACCATTAGTGAGATCAGGTACTGATGTTGGGTGAGGAGGTCTGGGTGTGCAGTCAGTGTTCAGGTCACTTTAGAAAAGCTTCTGGGGTAAATTTTCAAACCCATAACAATGTTTATAATTTTTTTATTTCTAATCACTTGTTTGACTGAAGTGTGTATAAATTTAGTTACCTAAATATATTTTAGTTACCTTGAGTGTGTCTGTGGCTTTGCGTAGCTCTTTTATAACAGAGGAGAGAGCTTCTGGGTTGATGCCCTGCTCACATAGCCGCACGCAGATGGACAACGACTCCATGTCGAGTCCAGTGTTAAGGAGTCTCGAGATCTCCAAGAGAACTGAAAAACACACATAGGGTACAGATCTGAGAGGAAAAAAACAACAAACTGAGGAACAACAGCATGACAACCTGATGATGATTTATCTGATATATGTGTGTGTGTGTGTGTGTGTGTGTGTGTGTGTGTGTGTAAATGTATATGTATATATATATATATATAAAACTATGTATGAGCTCAGTCTATAAACTGATGAGAATCAGTGCCTTGAACCCGATACGATGCGCATTACACAACCTCCACTGAACTTTTGTGCTAATCCACATGAGGAATAAACACAACGGAGTGGGCTTTTATAGGAATATAATCAAAATCTTTGTGTTTGATGCATGTTCCTGTGACCACTCCAGAATTTACTATTTTTCCAATCCCAGCAGGTTCTGAAGTGTTTAATCCTCTGATACCACACCATTTTGCCAATGGTTACAATTTTTAACCTCTTATAGATATGTTTATTTTCTAATAAGTTTCTGTTATCACTTATTTATATCAGTTATAAGTAGTTATTTCCCCTACCAGACCCTCTTCCTCCCTCTCCCCTCTTGTGGAGTTAATGCAAATAAATTCTGTATCTTGTCTAACCTTGTTTGAAAAAAAAAAATCAAATGTTTCAAAAAAATCTCTATTATAATGTACAACGGAAATTATATTATGTATAATCTAAATAAGTAAATTAGATAATGTATAATGTATGATATGGAAATTAGATTATTTCTAATTGCAGCTTCCACCATACAAGTTTGTGTAAACTGTTACTGTAGAAAAAATAACATATCGGAATGAGATGTGGTAGCCTAGTGTTTAAGGTGTTGGACTACTGATCGGGAGGTTGTAAGCTCAAATCCCGCTGCCACTCTGAACAAGGGCCTTAACCCTCAATTGCTCAGTTGTATAGAATGAGATAAAAATATAATGTAATATAAATATAAGCCTGTGATTTGAATAACGACCGGACATACTGTCAAAGCTGCAGCTACAGAATCCTAATCAACACCTTCTAAACCCATCAGAATTGAGAACAGCGATGTGGTATAATCACAGAGAACAGCCCCCATTCACACCTGGTATGACATCTGTTTTGCTTTAAATACAGGTGTGAATGTGTGTGAGCGTGTCACAGACAAGCACATGGAGAAAAACATACAGAGACCACTTCCTAAGGTGATCAGATCAGGGCCATGCCACACCAGACACGTGAAACTAATGCATGGTCACCTTAGTTACCAAATCACGTGATCAATATAAAAAACACACACAAAAATACCAGGGTTGGGGGCGTGTCCAATTTGCATGTCATGAATATTCATAAAAAAGAATAATTATATTTTAGCAGTCCATTTTTTTTTGTATTTGTTTGCATAACATGACGATAAAGGGTCACTTAAAAAAAGATATTTGTTAAAAAACGGTGTCATTTATTTGTTTATTAGAGCATGGAATAAAATAGATATATAGAGCTAATAGCTAGCTAGCTAGCTAGCTAGCTTGCTTTATAGGATACACATCAACAACAGTTAGTACGATATAATACAAAATAATACACTTTATTTTCTGCAACTTAACAATGACTTTATTGAGAATTCGCACACTCACCGTCCATCGTTTCCCGGACAGCGTTCATGTTTGTATTCGCAGCACTAGCCATGTCCGCTAGCTTAGCTTAGCCTAGCCTAGCTTAGCTTAGCTTAGCCTAACAACAATCCTTCTATCTCTCCGTCTGTGGCTTTTATTCAGTCAATAATTGCTCTTTACGAGTTCGCGTGTAGATAAATATATATGTATATGTATATATTTATTGACAGGAGGTTTATATATTGATGTTAAAATAAATACATACGATATAGCTAAGAGACGTTTGAACGGAAGTGAGTCCTACGTCATATTTCTACGCGTCTTGCTGATAGGCCGGTGTGTTAGCGTTCTGCCTTGTGATTGGCTAGTGAGTGTTGAGGGAAAATTAAATCAAATGTTTGAACCACTGAGGAAACTGAAGGTGCCTAGTTTTCGTTGGTGTTTGTGTGAGTAGCCATGGGGATTTAGTTTGTCCTGTAACACGGTGATTAGCTTGTTAAACCCAGCACTGAGGTAAGATTAACATTCATGTATATTTAGAGTTCACTGACTAACAGCTCTGTGTTAGCTTTAGCTTAGCTTCATGACCTTTCCCTGCGTTATAGTCTCTATTATTACCGCAGAGGAAGGATGGGAGATGTAGCTGAGATCCAAATAACCCCAGAAACCCCTGGGAGACCCGCCATCCTCAACCCGTTTGAGAGTCCCACAGATTACCACCGACTACACGAGTCTCTTGTGCCCAGTCCTTCTGTGTTCAGGTGCTCTCGGGCCTCTTCAGTGGTGAGTAACCTTTAAACAGATATATATGTACACATCTAAATCATTTCTGTAGCTACTCATCCTCATAAAGGCTTCAGTCTTCTTAAACTCTCTTCATAATGTATCTTGTGCATTTTTTATGCAGCAGCTTTAAACCCCATGGACACACGTTACCAAGGACTGGGGTTTTACTGCCATCTCTCTGTGTACATGTGAACATTTACAGCATTTAGTAGACACCTTTATCCACTTACATTATCTCATTTTAAACAATTTTAATGTCCTTGCTCAGGGGCCAAACAGTGGCCACCAAGCTGAACCTGGGATTCGAACTCACAACCTTTCGATCGGTAGCCCGATACCTTAACCACCTTAACACTAGATTACCAAATGCCCACAAAAAATGTATTTCATCGTGGCCAAGAGGGCAACACACAATAAACCAGCACAGAGTTATACAATAATTTACAGTAAATACTATACATACAGAATACACAGGATAGTATACATCCAGAGCAACAGATAATCAGGACTCTACTTCCAAAGGGCAGTAAATATTCAGGAGAACAACAATTTAATTAAATTTATTTGTATAGCAATAGTCCTTTAACAATTCTTGTTGTCTCAAAGCAGCTTTACAGAAGTATGGAAACAGAAAAATATATATTATTATTATTATTATTAAGAAGAAGAAGAAGAAGAAATATATAAATGAATACATACAATTAAAGTTTAAAATGAATAAAAACAAACATTAACTTAAAGTTTAAAATACTATATATATCTCCTTATCCCTAACGATCTCGCCGGAGGTGACGGCGACAAGGAAAAACTCCCTGAGAGGATATGAGGAAGAAACCTTGAGCGGAACCAGGCTCAGAAGGGAACCCATCCTCATTTGGGTGACAGTCTACAGTAAATAATGTACATGGAAATAATGTCCAAAACAGGATAGTATATACTCAGGACTAAAGTACACAGGACAATTTTACTTTGGTAAATAAATAGACAAGGTGATAAATATGCACTTGTACAAATTTTCAGGAAAATTCAGATTCAGGACAATATATTTTCTGGATATATACTGGGAAATAAAAATAACACGGTAATGTACACTTGGGACAAAAATACACAGAGTGGCATGTTCTTTGAGGGGTGTGTGTGTGTGTGTGCGTGCGTGCTCTGAGTTACCTTTTTCAATTATATGTTGCAGCCAGATAATACAATTGCTCAAATAATTTTTCCCCCTACATTCAGTACCCCATAATGACAAAGTAATAATGTCTTTACATTTATTAAAAAGAAATAAACTGAAATATCATATGTATGTACATAAGCATTCAACGGTCCCCACCCCATCAGAACGATCTTGAGAGGATTAGCAAAGATGAATGGCAGAAAATCCCCCAGTCCAGGTGTGCAAAGCTTGTTGCAATATACCCAAACAGACTCGAGGCCTAATTGCTGCCAAAGTTGCTTCACTTAAGTACCGCATAAAGAGTTTAAATACTTTCAGAACCCACTGTGTGTCTGTCTCTGTTTTGCGACAGGACAATGTATATAATGTGGACAGTAAATACACACAACAACATATTTTCAGGACAAATCTGCCTTGAGAATTATAATCCCGGACCATCTGACCATGACGGCTATCTATTGTATACTGGGAAGTAAAGTGGTGTATTTTGTTTCCATGGCGACGTGGATTTTCTCTTGATTTTAATTTGCATAAATGATTTCATTTAAATGTAGATTTTACCTCGACTAATTTACATTAAAAAATAAAAAGTTGCTGCTTTTCAAAAAAAAACAAAAACAACCAACCCAGTGTTTTCTGATGTATTCTGCATTATACAATATTAATGTATTCTCACACAGCTTGAAGGAAATTGATAAGAATTTATGATTTTCAGACACCAGCAAAGTTCAAATGGTCCATCGACGAAATGGCAAACCTCCTCCCGGTGCACATAGACCCTGAGGATATTCACCGCCAGGCTTTATTTATGAGCCAGAACAGGTGACACAAGCTGCACGCAGAAGTGAGAGCTATAACGAGTGTTACTTTCACTGCTCATAACACCTTTATTGTGCTCGTTTTTTCTTTTTTTTTCTTCCACTAAGGGCGGACGCCGAAATCGAGCAAAAGCGTCAGAATGCGATCGAACAAGTAAGTAACGTTTCATTACTCGTATATCACACTAACGTTTCACATGTATCACTTCGCTATGTGAACCGATTCAGGGTGTTTAAATAAGATTGAAGTTATATGTGTCGCAGCTCGATGAGACTTTCTGAATGAGCATTTTAAAAATACGCGTCTCATTGCTCTGTAATGTTGATTTGTAAAAATTGAATTCTAACATTTTGTGCGTTGGTAAAAAAAAAAAAAAAAAATTGTTGGAGATGAACGACGCAGTAATGCGTTTGTCTTTTAGTTTTTTACTAAAGATGCTATAGTTCCGTCGCCATGGGGACCGCCGGCGACTAAACAGTCAGCGCTGCTGAGCCACGAGAAAAGTAAGTCAGGTCACGTGATCGATAATGGTTTATGTCCTAAGAACCTTTACATTTTCCATTAGAAGCTGTTTTCCGCAGCGTACGACACACGTGTCGGTGATACGTGACGTAACTTTTGTCCGTTTAGTTGCAGGTTTGTCTTCACCGCTTATAACAGAGGAAAATTCACCAGCAAAGAAAATCCATGGTTTGTGTTTCACGTTTCAAGCTATATTGTTATTAAATATTAAGGTTTAATGTTTTATGTGCCTTTTGAATAAGCTCTTCTTTTTCCTCTGTGAATTACAGCGACCTGTCAGACAGTTCTGTCTTTACCCGTGGACTTCAACATTGAAAAAGTATTAGGTAAAAAGTTCCTCACTTTCCCCAGAACTGAAAATTACTCTCTGTCAATTTTGCAGTGTTTTACGGATGTCGCTCACTGGTAGCTCTCTTGTTTCTTTTTGTAGGTGTGACACGCTTTGTTTTTAGCTTCAGACACAATCGATACTATGTAAACCTGCCATGGCCTTTGTTATTAACACCTGTACAGTTATCCAATCATGTAATAGCAGCACAATGCAACAAAACAACTTGTAGATATAGCAGAAAATTCTGTTATTGTTGACATCATACCAGATAGTAACCCAATCACTCTTTACAACCATGAGCAGAAAAGCATCTCGGTGTCTGTGCTCATGATCCTTGTTGTAGCTTCTC
The DNA here is from genome assembly GCF_030014155.1 of Tachysurus vachellii. Taxonomy (NCBI): domain Eukaryota; kingdom Metazoa; phylum Chordata; class Actinopteri; order Siluriformes; family Bagridae; genus Tachysurus; species Tachysurus vachellii. The sequence goes on from NC_083483.1 coordinate 11,305,545, forward strand.
CATCTATAACAACCCCAGGAGATCCGAGTTATTGAAAAACTCAAACCCGCCCGTCTGACACCAACATCTCTATAATCAGAGTCACAGAGATGACACTTTTCTGAAGCTGTTAAACTGGACCTGCAGAATTGGATGCGTTAGAGAACTAAGTAAACGGTTTAGCTGATGTCACTGGAATGACGTATCTCTGCTTGTTAGTGTGTATATGCAAGGTTGGGGACACATCCTTATACTTGGCTGTGTGTGTGTGTGTTAAACCCTCTCAGGTGATTACTGCAGGACGGACGACGTCTCGGAGCAGGTGCAGGAGAGCCTCAGCTCCTCTTCACTGAGGCGGAAGCTTTTCCTGGACGGCCATGCAAGCGGCTCGGATTCGTCCAGCCCTCCCAGCCCAGAGAGAGAGGGACACGGTGGGAGCAGAGAGATGATGTCTTCAGTCATCGTGTCACCCATGAAGTGTGGGATCACAGCCACAACTCCTTCATCTGTGAGTGCTGGACATAAGTACACACAACCACTGTAGAATCTCATGCACCTTACACATCTACCTACTAGCGTACTTGAACTCTTACAGAATTGAAATTAGCAAACAAACACTAGCATACATATATTCTTGCATACTAGAATTCTAATATACTGGGGCACTACCGCAAGTGAACTCTTGTATTGCGTACTTGCATATCAGTGCAACGGAACTCTTGCAAACTCAAACTATTTGCACACTAGCATCCATGAACTCTAGCATATTTGCATGCTAGTGTAGGTAAACTCTTGTATACGACTAGCCTCAAACACTTGCATACTAGGGAACTAATATACTTGAACACTACCATAAATGTGTACACTAGCATACTTGACATTTTTTTGTCTACTAGAATCCTTGAACACTGTCTCATTTTATATTACTTATACTTATATGCTTTACGCATACTTATATTCTTGCCTACTTGAAAACTAGTAGATTTGATATTGCATAATAAAATGCACGCCTAAGCTGACTCTAACTCATTTTCATGTCCCCTTGACAGTAATGTGTGTAATCTCTCGTACTGTAGCCGTAATCGGTGTATTGTGTTTGTGTTCTCTCTGTCACAGGGTCAGTTCTCCTCCAGTCCTATACAGGAACGAGGGCGTGCTTACAGTCTCGGCAGCGTGACCAGCCCTATGTTTCCAGAACTGTCATCTCCTCGGTTTCAGTCCCCCACTGTGTCCCCTATCGTCCTGCAGCAGTCAGTTACTCCTCAGTCAGGTACAAAAATACATCCTGTTCCCGATTCAGGTGTCAAACGGCTTTAAAATTCAGATCTAGCAAACTTTTGTCAGGTTCCATCAGTGAAATGTTCATTTCTGACACATGGAGATTTATGTAGGCTTTTAACTGGTAAACAATCATAAAACTGATCTGTAAATTATTTCCAGATAATATTTTGGGAGGTGTGTGTGTGTGTGTGTGTGATGTAACATAACATTGTATGTATTAATTGAATATTGTGCTCTTTTTCTGCTAGGTGAGAGGAAGCGATTGTCCTTCCTGTCTCCAGACGGTCTTCCTTCCTGTAGTCAGAACCTGGCAGTAAACCGGTGTGGTGAGAGCCCGTATGTGGAGGGCTGTTCTCCCATTCGCAGCTCATCGCCTCTCCACCCTCACAACAGCAGATCCTCCTTCATCCTACAGGACAAGGAGGACATCTTCCTCAGCGAGCCTTTACCTGTTATGGAACTGGACTCCTGCTCCCCCGGGGTCCGGGCTGGGCACGGCGTGAGCCAGGAATCCCTCCCCGAAGTGGAGAGAATGGAGCAGAGCAAACCAACCGAGGACGAGCTGGGACAGCCTTCTCCTCGCCCATTTCCAGAAGAAGAGGAGGAGGTAGAAGAGGTAGCAAGTGGAGAGGAGTTCTGTCGACTCAGCAGCTCGAGGACAAGGAGCACGTCCAATACGGAGAGCACCCGTATGTTCGTGTCACTGCTGGCTGAGGGGAGCATGGCACCGTACGATGCTAGCATGCAGGTCCGTATGCGTGCCCTAAACTAACGAGACTCGTAAATGCGATACGGTTAAAACTTTCTGGAGAATTCCTTTAATACCAAAATGAATGGATTCAAAATGTCTGTCTTAACATGCAGCCATTGCTTCAACACATGATGGAGGAGTCCATCATCAAGCCCGAGTGGTGACCACCATTTATTATTATTTTTAAAGTATAACTATATTACTACCACGTGTCACTAACACATATCGTTCAGCCCACTTTAATCCTGAACACCGAGCCTCAGTAGTGACATGAAAGATCATTTTATTCTACACTTGTTCAATTCTAATTGTTCTAATTCATTCATTTAATTATATGTAGCGGTAGAAAGGGTGCCAATCCATGTATTGTTATCCATTAGGATAGGAATAATTCGGGGATAAAATTAACATACACAATGTTTTACTTAACGCAATTGGCCAAGTTCGGTGTTTAACGTCAGTTTTGTACTGGAGCTCTAATGTAGCTGAAGAATAATAAGTCATATTTGACTTTGCCTTAAATCTTTGTTAGGTGACACAATCTAATGTAATATAATAATGGGAATAATCTATTTAAATGAATACATTATTACCACATATTTTTAAAATTATTACCGCAACTGAATATGACGTCCATTATTCATCCATTCAATTCATAGCTCTCGTGCACAAAAAAAAGACAGACACCAATCGTGTGCACTGAAATTTTGAATCCGATCGTTCCTTTATTGGCTGTGCTGTGTGATGTGTGGTTTTGCGCCCCTCTGGCCCGAGCGTGATCCGTCCCTCGTGTTGTGTGTTCAGGTGGACAGCGGTTATAACACGTACTCCACGTGCACCACCAGCCTAATGGACGGCGTCTTTACAGACAGCCAGAGCAAGGAGCTGCAGGACACACACACGGCCGAGGTGGGACTCGTTCATTCTAAACGCACTAAGTCGAAGGTAACACACTCACCGAGCGGAGATTACTGTTTCACAAATAATACCTTTATTATACACACACCGTTCACTTTATTAGGTACACGTGCGTTCACGCAATTATCTCCTCGGCCAATCGGTTTGTTACAGTGCATGAACTTGTCGATATACGGCAAGAGCTTCACGATGAGGATCTCAGTGTGTTAACCTGTGGCATGACCAACAAGGCAAATCCTGAAATGTTATCCGAAGCTCTTGACCCGTATCTCCTTGATTTTATGTATTGTTCTGCTGCCACATGATTGGCCGATCAGATAATTCCAAGTATTTCTGTTACAATAGGTTTAGTTCTAGTTCTTACATGTTTTTAAAGTCTTATCACAGTTTAATCGCAGCTGTGGTGTTTTCCAGCTGTTTTTGTCATCCCACTGAACACGATGGGACCGATCAGGGACTCCACGTCTTTCACCTCCTCTGAAAGCTCAGAAGAACCGTTTGCGTGGTGCTTTTATACTCAATACCATGCTGTTATACAGTAAATTTCTTGCACAGATGCCTTTTATCTTCAGCATCAAGACACAAAGGATGTTAATGAACGTTAAATTTACCTCATGGATGTTCTGTCAGGAACCGAGAAAACGTGACTTAAATTGTGACCGATGGATATATACACTAACCTTTATTTAAGTGTCTGAATTCATGAATACATACATGTGCTGGCATTAATCAGTTTATTTTTTTAATTGATATGGACTCTTTTTTTTTTTTTTTTAGTTTTTTGCAATTTTTGTATATTGTATGCTCTTAGATATTTATGAATTTGTAATCAGAACCACTAAAGCATATACAAGTAATAATCGGCGTAGATGATGTTGATTAAACCTGTGTTTCTGCTAAATTTCAATAAAGGATTTGATATGAAATTTGAGTAAATGATTTCTTGCCTTCTGTATATGAACCTGCATCATATAAAAGGTGACGAGCCAAAGGAACTCAATAAAGAGCAAAAAGCCAGTGATTTTATTATTTGTTGTTTTTTTTTTACAGCCATGTGTTCACACACGGTGTGTGAAAAAGAGGTGAGGTGAGTATATATGTTTTGGAGTGTTGTGTGTGTGTGTGACAGCAAGTGTCAGCAAGGAGGTGTAGAAGACAGTAGTGAGAGCAGCTCTGCACCCCTGTATGGGTTAGAGACCAGCAGCGAGGAAAAGACGTGAGACAGAGATGAGGATGTTGAGGCTAACTTTAGGAGTGATGAGGAAGGATGGGATTAGAAACAATGAACAGCTCAGGTTGGCTGTTTTGGGGACAAGGTCAGAAAGGTTAGATTGAGATGGTTTGGACATGTAGAGAGGAGGGAGATGGTTCTATTGGTAGAAGGACGTTGGAGATGGAGCTGCCAGGTAAGAGGTCAAGAGGAAGGCCAAAGAGGAGACTTATGGAGGTGTTAAAAGAGGACATGAAGGTAACTGGTGCGAGGATAGAGTCAGGTGGAAACATGATTCGCTGTGGTGACCCCTATCTGGAAAAGCCAAAAACGGAAGAAGAAGAAGAAGCCAGCCATGTGTTCCTGCGTCTAGAAATACTGTTTTACATCCCCTTTGAAAATTTAAAAATTCCTTTGTCTTTGGGGCAAAAGGTTTTTCTTTATTTAGTCATCTTCAGCAGACTTTATCTAGATCAGGCTTAATGTGGTTGACATGCGTAGAATTTTGATTAGAATTTGGGAAACGGATCTCAGTTTTTTAGGATCTTCAGTTGTGAGGAGCTACAAACAACACAGCAGGATTGCTCAGAAATCCTTATGGAGAGGGGGGAGTGGGATTAAAACAAATTGTATGTAAAAAGGGTGTAAAAATACTGTTACTGGGGTCTTCTCAGGTACCTTCTTTTAAAATGTGGTTGTCTCAAATGTCTATTACTTCCACTTGAGAAACTCACTCACTCACTCATTTTCTACCGCTTATCCGAACTACCTCGGGTCACGGGGAGCCTGTGCCTATCTCAGGCGTCATCGGGCATCAAGGCAGGATACACCCTGGACGGAGTGCCAACCCATCGCAGGGCACACACACACACTCTCATTCACTCACACACTACGGACAATTTTCCAGAGATGCCAATCAACCTACCATGCATGTCTTTGGACCGGGGGAGGAAACCCCCGAGGCACGGGGAGAACATGCAAACTCCACACACACAAGGCGGAGGCGGGAATCGAACCCCGACACTTGAGAAAGTCACTTAGGATATACATCAAAAGTCAAATGATTTTTGGCAGATACAGACACCTCTCTGGTGCCACATTAACAACCGTCTCTTGATCCTCTGTGTTAGTGTACATTTTGTTATTTGTCTATCGGTATGTTTATGTACATCAGAATAAACAATAAATTAAAAAAAGTGTAAAAATCAGGTATAAAATCTTTTTGTAAAAAATATATAAAGCCTGTAAAAATCAGATGAAAAATTAATTTTTTTTGTATTAAGTGAATTTTTTTTCAGTCATACAAATAAAAACACACACTAAAATGTTTTCTTATGTTAATTATTTTAATCCCTTTAAATTTGAGACCGATCCAACTTGACTATAAAACACAGGAAGAGTTGTTTAAAAAACCCTTAACAGTTGTTCTGCGGTCACTTTAATTTGTTCCTGAACCAGACCTTGTGACCTTGTGACATTCATGAGAAACATAATAATGTAACACCCAGAAATCGAGTCACACACTCGCTGAACCTGACCTACAGTTCATACAGAGCTCTACATCGCTGTAGTCTGGCTCCTAGACAAAAGTAAGCAAAAGAATATTTACAGAGATTTAAAATGTTTTCTCAATCTCTTAAAAAAAAAAACTCTGAGGTCTCAGAGATCCAGTTTGGGTTTCTTTGCTTCGGGTTCTGGTTCAGGTAACTGCACGCTGACACCTGGGATCTGAAAGAGAAGGAGATTTTTAATATACAGACATGTGTCTAAATAACCTATTTATATCACAGGGACTGCTGAATGTTGTCTTAATTTATTTACAAGAACATTTTCCATGCATTGAAATACTGAATATTTTCGAATCCTTTTTTAAAACTAAAATCATCCTGCCTGTTTTTAATCACTAAATGTGCAAAGGTTCTAATAACCTTCAAACAAGTATCAAGTAAGACATGGAGGAAATCGGTAATACAACGCAGTGCTGCCGAATTCTCCGTTCTATATATATATTTTCTTCTTTTCTGCTCTGATCTTCTTATGTATATATTTGGCATCGAGTACCTGAGCCTCGAGTCCTCAACATGATATTCACATGTCGAATAAACTTAACACTTTATTTATTCAAGATTTAAGCAAAGAGTCACGAACACGAGTGACGTCGCTTTTACGAGGTATAAGATGAGCTACACTTCTGTCTTAATGTCAGGGGGCTGGTGAATGAACTAGGTATGTTTTGTAATAAATATGTTTAATGGCACTGTGTGGAAATTGCTATAATAAAATAAAGATTGTGATTGTGTCCTATTTTAGCCCTTTTCTCTTAATATATTAATTATTCTAGACTAACAAATCCAGATTATTACTCACTCACTCATTTTCTGCCACTTATCCGAACTACCTCGGGTCACGGGGAGCCTGTGCCTATCTCAAGCGTCATCGGGCATCAAGACAGGATACACCCTGGACGGAGTGCCAACCCATCACAGGGCACACACACACACTCTCATTCACTCATGCAATCACACACTACGGACAATTTTCCAGAGATGCCAATCAACCTACCATGCATGTCTTTGGACCGGGGGAGGAAACCGGAGTACCCGGAGGAAACCCCCGAGGCACGGGAAGAACATGCAAACTCCACACACACAAGGCGGAGGCGGGAATCGAACCCCGACCCTGGAGGTGTGAGGCGAACGTGCTAACCACTAAGCCACCGTGCCCCCCTCCAGATTATTAATTAGTTATTATTAATTATTATTATTTTTTTTTATGACTGCATGACCAGGCTGTAGAGTTCAAGGTGTTCCAGGATGTGAATCAGTCCTGAATCACCCGAGACAGCGATTCATCACAATCCTTCGGGTTGTAAAGTATCTGACAGGACGACACGATGACTCGACTCACCACCGGCTCTAACAGAGCCATCCTGATCTTCTGGTGCTGGAGGTTTGAGGCGTCCAGTCTGATGGTCACTTTGACCTTGTCGAATATGTGGAAGGTGTGCTGATCCTCCACGGTCAGGGAGGGGCCCTGAAAAGGAATAACAAAATAAATGTATTATGTGTGAAGCCAGGGATGTTTGGACGTGTGAATGATTTCAGTGATGAAGCTCATCCAGGAAATCAGACATTCAGAAATGAGCTGAATGATAGAAACCATCACAGATTTTGGTATTTAGCCGAATCTGTAGCCAAGGCACTTATACAAATAAGTGGCAGGAAGTGATTACGCATGGATTATTATTAAAATACAAATTCAACATTGTTGGGTAATACAGAACGTTAACATGGGAAAGTTTAATGGTGAGTTTATAAAAGCTGAGAAAGGAATGAAAATGAGAAACTGGTCTCCTCAAGTGCACTTAGTTTGCTAGAAATAGTTTTAATATATCTATAATTATTAGCAACGTAAGCCTCCAGGGCTAAACTAAAGCAGATACACTGGATGATTGGATTTGTTTAGCCTGAATTATTCTTTAAAAATTTGTATTCAGACTGTAGCGACTGGGGACTTCTCATCCTCATCCTAATTCTCACTCATCAGTCTTCATCAGGACCTTCAATGTTGTGTACTAGTTACAAAGCTTAGCGAGAACCTCAGAGTCGAAGCTGAGCCGTGGTCCCGGTTTGTCCTTGTTCTCGAAGAACACCGTGCCCTCTAGGCCGAACTTCGGGATGAGGATGATGATGGCATTCTTCCTCACAAATAGAATGAAACCTTCTTCGTTCAGGATGCCTTTGCTCTTGAAGAACAGCTGTCGGGTAAAAATGATGTAGTGTGTGATTTATGGATCGAACAGTGAAAAGAGGAAGCGTCCAGGATACGAACTGAGAACGTGTTGCTGTGCCGGACCTGCGTGTGGAAGGCCACCGAGGCTCTCTGTGCGTACTGCGCCATCTTGTGTCTGTAGTTGAGGTTGTTGCACAGAGCAGACTGCTTGTGTTTGTCCATGAGTTGGGGGTAGGTGCCGTCAGCATGGATGGACACAGCCAGCAGCCGATGCACTATGATGTCAGAGTATCTACATAAACAACAACAAAACAAAAAACACAAAACTCTTGGACCTTTTTTCTTTTTTTTTTTAAATTAGCACCATATTACAAATACATTTACTTAAGCTAAATTGTT
>NC_083483.1:11321314-11356314 GCF_030014155.1 Tachysurus vachellii
ACTTGAACATTAGGTGTATCGTGTGTCCACAAAAACCCCTAATAAACATTTAGAGGAAACTTGTTTCTTTTTTCCTACCTCCGTGGTCTTGTCTCCTTCTCCATGGATAAAGACGGTAGCCTCCAGGTAGTTGTCCGTGTTTGCCTTGAACGAACCCTGCAGAAAGGTGCCGCTCTTGATACCCGCCTGGATCTTGGACAGAGGCAGATGCTCCGGAAAAAGCAGCTTACTGCAACTGACCTCATTCTGACAAATTAAATCAATAATTTAACTGAGAAACCCTGTTATGCAAAACATTTAAGCAAGTTGAACAAGAAATACTCTAATATCTGGTCCGTACTTGATCGTCGGAGGTCATTGCCAGTCTGTCGACCAGCTCAGGATTGCCAATCAGGCTTTTGATGTACTCCTCACCTGCACAGAAGATTCTTAATAATCAGGAACTTCAAATCAAATAAACACCAAGCATGAATTAATCCTCAGTGTGCAGAGTTCATTCAGACTGACATACATCTGTAAGCGATCAAGCCGTTCTGCTCGGCTTTCTCCTTGTTTGCGCGGTCGTTTGTGAGCAGCACCACCTTCAGCTCCGCACCGCTCTGCGATCTGCTCAGGTGCTCTGTGTACCACTTAGCCGCCACGCGTATGGCTCGGTCATTGCGGTCGTTTGCGCTCTCACTCGGCTCCCTTTCGATAAACGTCTCCCTGGGATTAAACGGTGCGGCATCACGCTTACGTTAGGTTTGTAAACAAAAACAATTTCATTTTATCATGTGATCAATCATCATTTTTATCCATTACAACCTCATTACCTGTGATGTTCGTTTGTGAACGTATAGAAACGCTTCTCCTTGTCATGGATAGCATCTTTAATCCGTTTGTACGCGGGAGCACTCCTGTGTCTGACCTCCTGTAAAACCGTCTGCAGGATGATCACGTTCCTGATCAGGGGATCTTCCAGAATGTCAATCTGTCAGCATTAAACAGAGAGGAACTGCGTATGAAAACTGGAACGACGTTTACACATTTACTTCTAACATTTACTACACTTTTAGAAAAATAACACAAACGCTTATTCTATACTTCATGCCTCATCCCAGGGACTGCAAGTGGCAACAATAACCAACCCTTAAAAGGTGCAGTTTAGAATGTTTAGATGTTTCTACACCTATAATAATCACATTTTACAAGAGGCTGTAAAGAAATACAGATTGAAAGAGGTAAAGAAGCGAGTGCAGGCAGGTTGGAATGGGTGGAGAAAGGCGTCAGGAGTTCTGTGTGATAGGAAAATATCAGCGAGAATCAAGGGGAAGGTGTACAGGACAGTGGTGAGACCGGCCGTGCTGTATGGTTTAGAGACAGTGTCACTGAAGAAGAGACAGGAGTCAGAGCTTGAGGTAGCCGAGCTGAAGATGTTGAGGTTCTCTTTGGGAGTGACAAGATTGGACAGGATTAGGAACGAGTACATCAGAGGGACAGCTCATGTTGGACGTTTGGGGGACAAAGTTAGGGAGGCCAGATTAAGATGGTTTGGACATGTTCAGAGGAAGGAGAGTGAGTATATTGGTAGGAGAATGTTGGACATGGAGCTGCCAGGCAGGAGGCAAAGAGGAAATCTAAAGAGGAGGTATATGGATGTAATTAATGAGGATATGAAGCTAGTGGGTGCAGTGTTGAGGATGCAGAAGATAGGGATAGGTGGAGAGAGACGATTCGCTGTGGCGACCCCTGAAGGGAAAAGCTGAAAGAAGATGAAAGAAATTCAGATTGACTTTGAACACAAAACAAACAGAGTTCACCAGGGGATCAACTGTTCCATACAAAACAAACAAAAGTGAGTTTCATTTCATTTTAGGTCTCATATTAGAGTTCATGATGAGATAAAAGTTTAAAGCTGATATCAGTAGAATCAGGATTTGTGTTCAGGATGAAATGGGTGATGAGTTTGAACACGTACCTGATGTAGGACTACGTTAGTGTCAGGGATGAGATAATGAGGAAATGTACACAGGTTGCTCTCTATACAGGGATCACACTCCAGTGCTGGAGCTTCATCTTTACACTCACTACAAACTTCACTTCCGCACCAAATATCATCTCTCAGATAGTGCTCACGTACTATTTTTAACACGCCACCCGAGCGGGTTTTTTTAACAAACGTTTTGGACTTTAACATGACTTAAAAAAAACACGAGTATTAAAAAACACAAGGCGCAGAAAACCCACGTGTGTCTATCCGGTATCCGGGGCCACTAAAAACATTTCCGGGGTTTCACCACGTCGAAATAAATGTTTTCTTTGCCATCCGTATTGATTTTATGCTTACTCGAAATAGTCATGTAAGGATACACAGCTAAGAAAAGGACCCAAAACATATAAGAAAATCGTATTATTATATATATATACATATATATATTTATGCAAGAGTTTGAACTCTAAACTCTGCGTATTATCCTGATCGGCCAACAATTTTGAGGTGTTTTAAATATCTTGACCACTAGATGGAGACATTGCATAACATTTTGTTCTGCTGAGCTGTTACCCAAAGAATGATTTACACAATAATTAAAGCAAAATTTTCTTTTAGCTTGTCTTTATATGCTTGTCATTATTTCCATTTTTGTTGCTGCTTATTTTGGAAGGTTGTTTTTTGTTGTGTTTAGCCTATAGTATACACTTAAACTTCATAAGTTATGATGTTATTTCATATATATCAGCTTGTTTGTCCCTGTGTAGGGGATATAACTGACTACAGTCTGTCACTGTATCACTTGCTGATTCATTATGGTCTTATAAGATGCTCATAGCAATGGTTTGATGCTCATATCACAACAAAACCACTGTACCAAAGCACTAGTCACTCTGTGTGTGTGTGTGTGTGTGTGTGTGTGAGATATTCCAGACAGACAAGTCACATACACATTACACCTTGGTGTGTCTCTGACCTGACCTGTTTACTCATCCAAAAGAGTTTTTCATCGTCTTTACCTAACTGCACCCACACTCCAGTAAACAGATCCACTGCCCTTATGACTCACAGCGTAGCGCTATATTCGGATTGTTTATGCTCTTCTGCTCTTCTTGCTTGTGTTAGGCACAGGGATCCCTGCTGATCAGTTTGGATAGCACTAGACAGTGTTTAGCTTTGAGACACGGATCGACACTCTGGAACAACATTTTGCCAAAGTAATTCTACAATTTGTACAAAAAAAAGTATATAAAATACATAGACAAGTGTTTGAGAACATGACACATGACAATCATACCGATATGTGCTTGTTGAACATTCTATTCCATTTACATTTATGATAAGCTCTACTCTTCTTGGAAGGCTTTCCACTAGAGTTTGGAGTGTGACTGTGTGGGATTCAGCTTCTGTGTTGCTGTTCGTCACAAAAGTGTTCAGAAGGATCGAGGTCAGGGCTTTAAGCAGGACGTTCAATTTCCTTCACTCCAATCTTGGCAAACCATGTTTTCATGGAACTTGCTTTGTGCACAGGTTCATTGTCATGCTGGAAAAGGTTTGGGCCTCATAGTTCCAGTAAATGGAAATCGTAACACAACAACATACAAAGATATTCTATACAATTGTGTGCTTTTTTCACTTTGTGTCATCAGTTTGGCAAAGCACCATATATGGATGTAATGGTCAGATATCCACAACCTTTTTGTTGTTTCATTTTTTATTTTTTTCCTAGATATATAGAACATCTTTCTTGGAGATTATAAGAAATACTTATAATTCTACATATGATTAACACGATCCCCTCATTTTCTTTGTATTTTTGTTTGCTTTTGTCCTGCTGTCCTCAATTGGAGCTTTCTTAGCTTTGTTTGCTCATTGCGATCAAAATGCATTTTATACTTAATTAATTAATCTAGGGCAGGATCAAAATAGCAGTTTATTGTAAAATGGAACTGAGTTGTAGCTAATTCTGTTCCTTTTACCACAGGGTCTGTTTGACCTGTTTATCAACACACAGGTTCCCAACCTTGGTCCTGCACATTGTAGGGCTTTTGTTTAATCTTCCTAATCTTGCTTGAAATATATGCTCATATTTTTTGCACTATAGCTGTGCATGTTACATAACTGGTGTAGGTTATGGGGTCATAAAGCTATAGACCACACAACTGTCTATAATAAATTTATAAATTCCACTACAGCAATGGAAATTATTATTATTATTATTATTATTATTATTGTTGTTGTTTATTATTATTATATATATTATTTTATTATTGTTGTTGTTATTTATTTAGGGGGGGCACGGTGGCTTAGTGGTTAGCACGTTCACCTCACACCTCCAGGGTTGGGGGTTCGATTCCCGCCTCCACCTTGTGTGTGTGGAGTTTGCATGTTCTCCCCGTGCCTCGGGGGTTTCCTCCGGGTACTCCGGTTTCCTCCCCCGGTCCAAAGACATGCATGGGAGGTTGATTGGTATCTCTGGAAAATTGTCCGTAGTGTGTGATTGTGTGAGTGAATGAGAGTGTGTGTGTGCCCTGCGATGGGTTGGCACTCCGTCCAGGGTGTATTTATTTATTTATTTATTTATTTATTTGTTTATTATTTTATTTATTTATTATTATATTTATTATTATTATTATTATTATTATTATTATTATTATTATTATTATTATTATTATTATTATTGTTAGTAGTAGTAGTAGATCTTATACATCAGTGTTAAAATGAAAGTAAATCCTCACTAATAATTCCGCCTTATTACCTGTAATAACTCATATCTCTGAACCTGGACATTGAGCGCGCGCGCAAATCACGTGACTTGCGGTGCACAGAAAACATGGCGGCGCCCTGTGTGACAGCACTGAGGCGTTTGTTATTTCAATCAGGTACAGATAAACGTCTTTTTTTTCCATATAGATTTTTCACATGACAGATGTTCTTATGAATAACTGATAAAGTACCGTATAACAAAATGCATGGGTTGTTTCTCTCGGCTCTGGACCTTCCTGTTAGTAAGCTATGAATCATTCAGGAGTGGTTGTGTGTTTATTATTGTTTTCGTCAGCGTTTGGAGAATAACGTGTCACACCCATTTTTTTTGTGGCACAGCACACAACAGGTAAGAATGTACGGTATCAAGAAGATAATATACCCCCTGTGGTCACTTTATTAGGTACAAGTACCTTGGTTTATCTGTCAGTAGAAAGGTTTGAGCCCTGATCAGATTCATTAGATGTTGGATCATCTCAACACAGCAGTGACACTGGACATCAATTTTACAAAGGAATAAAGCACAATGGAGCGTAATGTAACAGTCAGTGATCATCATGTCTAGAAGTATTACATCACTGTTATATCACAGCAGTTAGACACAATTAGATTACATTTTTATGCATTAAACTTTACCCCTACTGCTTTTCTCTCTAGTTTAGTCTTGGCCTATTCCCAACCATGTTTTAGGTCTCTGCGATCAAACAGCTGCTAATCTGGGAGATTGAAAGCTATTGAAAACACCTGCACTTGTCTAACTGTCCCTCGTGCTGTGTCACAGGGTGGTGAAACACCATCGTAGGCTTTGTGAAGCCAATTAGTGGTTTATGTCTCTGTGATTGAGAAAGTTTTTCATTCCTCTAACCCTGAAAGCAGATATGTTTGCTTTTTCTTGGCTTGTCAGTTTTGCAAATGGTTGTGCAATTATTTAGATTCGCTCTTCACTCTGCACCCTGAACATGTACTTTTTATCAACTTATAGTTGTATTTACAGGTACATCTCAATAAATTAAAATCTCGTGAAAAAGTTCATTTATTTCAGTAATTCAACTTAAATAGTGAAACTCGTGTATTATATAAATTCAGTACACACCGACTGAAGTAGTTTAAGTCTTTGGTACTTTTAATTGTGATGATTTTGGCTCACATTTAACAAAAACCCACCAACTCACTAGCTCAAAATTTTTGAATACTTCATAAGACCAATAAAAAACATTTTTAGTGAATTGTTGGCCTTCTGGAAAGTTTGTTCGTTTACTGTATATGTACTCAATGCTTGGTTGGGGCTCCTTTTGCTTTAATTACTGCCTCAATTTGGCGTGGCATGGAGGTAATCAGTCTGTGGCACTGCTGAGGTGGTATGAAAGCCCAGGTTTCTTTGACAGTGGCCTTCAGCTCATCTGCATTTTTGGTCTCTTGTTTCTCATTTTCCTCTTGACAATACCTTATAGATTCTCTGTGGATAAGGAAGCATGAAGTGCTCTAAAATTTCTTGGTAAACGGGTGCAGTGACTTTGGTTTTCAGAAAACACAGTGGACCAACACCAGCAGATGACATTGAACCCCAAATCATCACAGACTGGAAACTTCAAGCAACTTGGACCAATCTAGGACCTTGGTTTTCAAATGAAATACAAAACTTGCTCTCATCTGAAACAGTCCAGTTCTTCTTCTCCTTAGCCCAGCTAAGACTCCTCTGACGTTGTCTGTGGTTCAGGAGTGGCTTAACAAGAGGAATACGTCAACTGTAGCCAAATTCCTTGACACGTCTGTGTGTGGTGGCTCTCGATGTTTTGACCCCAGCCTCAGTCCGTTCCTTGAAAAGTTCACCCAATTTCTTGAATCGATTTTACTTGACAAAGCTCTCATTGGTTGTGCATCTTTTTCTTCCCCACCTTTCCCTTACACTCAACTTTATGTTAACATGCTCAGATACAGCACTCTGTGAACAGCTTCTTTGGCAATGAATGTTTGTGGCCTACCCTCCTTGTGAAGAGTGTCAGTGATTGTCTTCTGGACAACTGTCAGTCTTCCCCATGATTGTGTAGCCTAGTGAACCAAATTGAGAGACTATTTTGATGTCTCAGAAAACCTTTGTGGATGTTTTGAGTTGATTAGCTGATTGGCTTGTCACCATATTCTAATTTTTTGAGATAGTGAATTGGTGGGTTTTTGTTAAATGTGAGCAAAAATCATCACAATTAAAAATACCAAAGACGTAAACTGTGTCAGTCTGTGTACTGTGTACTGTGTACTGAATTTATATAATAAGCAAGTTTCACTATTTGAGTTGAATTGCTGAAAAAAATGAACTTTTCCACAACATTTTAATTATTGAGATGTACCTGTATGTTGTAGAATGTCTGCTAAATCCACTGTCATGAGATAAATTTCAACTGTGAACAATGAACACACACACACACACACACACACACACACACACACACACACACCAGAGGAGGGTAAAATTACACCAAATTCTCATTCAGCCATATCCTCTCTCCTATTCATTACACCACTCACACCACCTTTCTTTCTTTCTTTCTTTCTTTCTTTCTTTCTTTCTTTCTTTCTGTCTTTCTTTCTGTCTTTCTTTCTGTCTTTCTTTCTGTCTGTCTGTCTGTCTGTCTGTCTGTCTGTCTGTCTGTCTTTCTGTCTGTCTTTCTGTCTTTCTTTCTGTCCTTCTTCCGGGTTTCTGTCCTTCTGATCATCTGTTTGTTTGGTCTTCTTGTCTGGTCTCTCTCTGTTTTTCAGTCTGTCTTTTTATAGTTTCTATCTGTCTTTCTCTTTAATTTTTTTACCTGTCTTTCTGTTTCTATCCGATTACTGCCATGTTTTTAACGTCGGTCCTTCCTTCTGTCTGTCTGTACTTATCTATCTATATCTGTTTGTCTGTTAACTACAATTTATATATTTACCTCTTCCCCCCTCCCCTCCTCCACACTTCCTTTGCTGCTGCTCTGTTCATCAGTCCGTGGTTTTTCCTCCTCCCCTCCCTCTCTCCCTTCCTCCCTTTCTCTCTCTTTCATTGCTCTATTCTGGGTCTGTGGTCACTCAGCTCTGCTCTGTTCTGACTTTGTGGTTCTCTTCCTCTGCATCACTGGGTGGTTTTACAGTAGCGTGTGCAGCGTGGCTCCGGTGTGGCGGCTCAGTATTTTGGCCGTCCTCTCGGATGAATTATGCTTGAAGTAAAGTCCGAGATTTCAGAACATAAAAATGGCTGACGTAGCACTGAATATTCTAAACACTGGAGAAAGGCTTGAGAGAGGGAGAGATGGAGCATGAGCCTCTCAAAATAAAGCATGTCGAGGACTAAAAGCCAGAACCAAGGATCAGTGACTTAAAGCAAACAGAATTTAAAAAAAAGTGGTTCATAAATGTTTGTACACTATTAATGTTTTAATTAATTTTACACAATGTACTTATGTGGATTATGATTATATTAATGTTAGTTAATATTCAGACATTTTTTTTTTAGTGGTGTATTGCTTGAAATATGCTAAAAACAGAACAGCGTGCATTCTAAAGAACAGACACACTAGAGGAAAATCCTATTAAAGAAATACCCTGGGGTATTTGGCGATTTAATTATCTGCCTTTGTGGTGTATGCGTGATTACTACAGACAGGAATTTCAACATGTTCAACTTTAATGGGGAAAATAACTAAAAAAAAAAAAAAACAGGTGTTTTTTTTTTTTTTTTTGTTTAATAAGATTTTTTTTAAGCTTATCGCATATCAGTTGAGCCTTGTTTCTCTTAGTAAGAATTTGTAATGTTGTTTTGGGTAAAATCCTTGTATAAACCTTCTGGAAAGTGCCAATAATTCTGAAGCTGACTGCATACTCTTTATTATCAACGGTTTTTAATTGTCAATATATAAATCTTTAGCTGTGTGTTTACAATATTTATTGACAGAATTCAGTAGCTGGGGGCCATGGTGGCTTAGTGGTTAGCACGTTCGCCTCACAACTCCAGGGTCGGGGTTCGATTCCCGCCTCCACCTTGTGTGTGTGGAGTTTGCATGTTCTCCTTGTGCCTCGGGGGGTTCCTCCGGGTACTCCGGTTTCCTCCCCCGGTCCAAAGACATGCATGGTAGGTTGATTGGCATCTCTGGAAAATTGTCCCTAGTGTGTGATTGCGTGAGTGAATGAGAGTGTGTGTGTGCCCTGCGATGGGTTGGCACTCTGTCCAGGGTGTATCCTGCCTTGATGCCTGATGACGCCTGAGAGCCACAGGCTCCCCGTGACCCGAGGTAGTTCGGATAAGCGGTAGAGAATGAATGAATGAATGAATTCAGTAGCTGCCCTTAGATTTATTCTCTAATTGACTTTTATGCTGTTGATGTATTTTTCTCATTACAAAGGAATGAGTAAAAATTATTTTCTGTGATACTTAACTTCACGCTACAGATGCAGTGGATAGAAACACTAGAGAATTTTGTAGCACGTGTTCTTGGTTGTGGATGCTGTGCGATATTGAGTCGAATGGTGTTTGAATGGTGTATATTGTTTTATGGTTGTTGTTTGGTTGAGTTTCTGATTTGTGTAATAGTTGCATTATGGTTGTTTTCTGGTCGTGTTGGCGTTGTGGTTAGTCTCCTCAGGCCTGTCACAGAGAGCGGTGCGGTTGCCAGGATGTCAGCGATGCTCGTGCAGTGCCCAGTGTCAACAACGCCGCCACTTCTTCTGGAAAAAAAGAACGGGCTCACAAAGCGTGGTTCGGCCCGCCGTGGTGCGGCCGTCTTACCCGGTACCTGAGGTATACCTGTAAATTTAAATAAGTTATAATATTCTAAAATCATTACAACATTATAACTCACTGTTGTCTTGTACCATACATGCTCATGTTGGAATATTAATGAGGTTTGAGTAAAGGGAAATTAGTCCATGACAGTATGAGGATTCAGTGCCATCCTACCTTTTATAATCATCTGATGATAGACGCGAGATGAACATCTATCCCAGATGTGTGTTTATGGAGCATGCTAGACTCACCCTCATTAATATCCCCAAAAAGGATGGACTGGAACTCAGATCTGTATGCGTACAGAGATTCCTCATATGTACAGAGAATCCTGGTATGCACTGTACCTGTGTGTTTCTAAAGCTGACAGGAAGCAGAGACACGTCTAGATCCCAAACCTGAACAAATTCAGTCAGTTATTGTGCAATTAAACAAGCAGAATGTAAAGATGTATAAATACATGTATGTAAAGTTTCTTTCCTTCTGTCTGTCTGTCTGTCTGTCTCAGCACATCCAGATGCCAGGTTACGTCTCCTCCAGCTCTGTGCCCGAGTGGCCTGACTATATTGAGATAAAGGATGAGGAGCAGATTGAGGGTTTAAGGAGAGCATGTCAGCTCGCTAGACACATCCTCCTCCTCGCTGGAAGCAGGCTCAAGGTTCTTTTCCACAGTTTCTAGAACATTCAGTTTATCTGACTAAGGTGTGAATCTCGAGTCAGTATGTCATGCGCTTCCAGATACATGTACTGAATACAGTTATTGGGCTTCATTAGATTTCTTGTCCAGTGTAATGTCAGGATGGAGACCTGATGCATGAGTTCATCCTTTTAATTCTGATTACAGGTCGGTATGACAACAGATGAAATCGACTTCATTGTGCACCAGGAGACGATCAGACACAATGCCTATCCCTCACCACTGCACTATGGTGGATTTCCCAAGTCAGTGTGTACATCTGTAAACAACGTGGTGTGTCACGGCATTCCAGACAGGTAGCATTACCTCAGCAGTGCCATTTTATATAGGGATAGATATATAGTATTTTAAATTTTAAGTTTATCTTTTTAAAATTAATTTTAAACTTTAATTGTATATGTTCACTTATTTATTTATTCTTCTTATTTTTTTTTTCTTCTTCTTATTATTATTCTATATTTATTTCTTTTTCTCTCTCTTCTGTTTCCATACTTCTGTAAAGCCACTTTGAGACAATGGGAAATTCTTAAAAGCGCTATACAAATAAATTGAATTGAATTATTACTCTGTTAGTTCCTAGTTTGTAAGTGTTTGTGCAGATGTTTCTTATGTTTACAAAGCAATCTTGCAAAGCAAAGTTGTAAGAACGAACGTGGATAGGCAAGATAATGGAGAACACTCACTTATGTACTTGCTTTTAGCTTTGGTGTTAATGACGTCTACGCGACAGTAAGTTACCTCAGATGTTTGTGGTAAAAAATATGAGGAAGTGTCTTTGAGTGAGTTACAGCAGTAACAAACTGCCGTGAACTTGTATTCACTGAGGTAACTAGCTAGCTAGCGAAATTAACCAGATCGTTATTTCAAGCTTACTTGTTTAGTTTTCAGTTAATTTGGTATTGTTTGTAATTCATTACAGAACAAATAATTTTCCTTCCAGTTAGCTAGCTAAACTGACCAGAGATCGATCGATCTATCGATCTATCTATCTATCTATCTATCTATCTATCTATCTATCTATCTATCTATATATATATATATATATATATATATATATATGTATAAATGACCTACCATCATGAGTCACTTAATCTGCGGTTTTTAGTTGTAGTTTATTTATTTCTAGTAGCATGGGTCTGATGGTTCAGAGAAACTGTTGCTTGCCCAGACAATGAAAGATTTTGCTTGTGCAACTGAAATAATCTAACCTAACTAGCTAATACACTGATTTTATCATTCTCACTGTTAATAATTCACAACATTAAACCTTCAACAAAAGTGTCATACAACTTGCACCATACATTAATGTTAGCCACTTTCGAATTTTCTTCATGTTAGCTAAGGTAATGTTTAATGTTGATTTCTATAAGTTCATGTTAAATAACTGGTTCAACAGGTTACATGTAACAGGTTGCCATAAATGTTTGGAAGCCAACAGCAAACATGGAAAAATGTTTTGAATTTAGCATGTTAGTTCACATCAGCTGAAGTAGTTTGCTAGCTAAATTTACCACAGTATGTTTATCAAACCAGTGTCTTTCTACATGTTTCTTTTTCAGTCGGCCACTTCAGGATGGAGATATCATTAACATAGATGTTACTGTAAGTGCATACACACACACACACACACACACACACACACACAAAATAGAATTTAACTATTATTATTATTACTACTACTACTATTATTAGATCTGTTATAGTTGTTAATTACATAAGTTATTTTGAGTTTTTTGGTATGTAGGTTTACCTGGAAGGTTACCATGGTGACACCTCAGAGACCTTTCTGATTGGTTCAGTGGACGAGCAAGGTAGGAAGTTAGTAGACGTGGCGCGACAGTGTAGAGACAAGGCCATTGCAGTATGCAGACCGGGACGCCCACTGTGTGTCATCGGCAATACCATAAGGTACACACTGTGTGTGTGTGTGTGTGTGTGTGTGAGAGAGAGAGAAAGAGAGAGTGGGTGAGTAAGAGAGAATATGAAAATTTGTGTGTGAGCCAGAGAAGAGTGCATGAAAGATTGTTTGAGCGTGTACAATAAGTAAGGACAATAAGTCACACACACTGCCCTCTATTTATTTAGTTTTTCTTCACTCATCATACAATTTGTTCACAATTTCATGCTGAATGTAGTTTTCAGAAGAATTGTAGCTCACTAAGGTGACGGCATTAAAGCTGACTGAACGTACAGTGAGAAACAAAGTAAGACAATCTAAAGGGGAACAGAAAGGATGAGATGAGAAAGGGAAAGCTAAGTAAGAGGGTGAAGTAAAAAGAAGAGAAAAAGAAAGGAAACATGAACAGAGGAGAGAGAATGACAAGAAAAAGAAGAGAGAGGAAAGCCGAGACATAAAAACAAGAGAATGGCAAAAAGATGAGAAAAGGAAGGAGGAGAAGAGAAATTGAATTGTTGATGGGTAAAAAGGAGAAGAAGTGAGTGCGAGAGGAAAGACGAAAAGAGAACAGACATAAATAAAGAGATGAGAGGAAAAGCAACAAGAGGGAGGAGGACAGAGGGCCGGAGAAGGGAGGGAGAGAAGAGCAAAAGAGGAAAGGATGAGACAACAAGAAGACTGAGAGTGGTAGAAAGAAAAGACTAAATTAAAGGAAAAACAGGAAGAGATGAGTGGAGAAATAAAAGAGAAGAGAGATGGAGAGAAAGAGGGTGAAAAAACATTTACAGATCCATACTACATGGAATTAACATGGCAGAAAACATACAAACTCCCCCTCTCTCTCTCTCTCTCTCTCTCTCTCTCTCTCTCTCTCTCTCTCTCTCTCTCTCTCTCTCGCTCTCTCATCTATAATTAACTCAAGGACTCTCCAGTGCTCACTAGCCTTTGTCTGAGTGTAAGGATTCAGCCTACACACATGTACACACACTTGAAACTCGAGAACATCAGCTCACAGCCTGGCTATAAGAACATCATCTCAGCATAAAAGTGAAGACCGAAAAACAGAGAGATAGTGAAAGAGAGACTGAGGGACAGAGGGAAAAGGGGAGGATGCGATAAGTCGTGGCTCTGAACCCTCCATTTCCCGTCGCAGTGCTACGAACAGCACTACATAGAGTTAATGTATTTCTGGTCTTGCACGAAACGAACAATTACCCAGAGTGCACCAGGGTTCTCTCCCTGCAATGGGGTGTAAATTACAGGTTAGCTGGTCGCGTTGTGCGTACATGTGTGTGTGTGTGCGGGTGTGTGCGCGAGTGTGTGTATGAGATGTAAATTACAGGCTAGCTCATGCTGTCTTGAAGAAATGCAGTGTCTGCCAGGCAGAGTCCAGCTCCCTGCAGAGACACACTCACAGCCACAGGGAGAAGGAGGACATGCAGAAAGGGACGACACACAAAAACCTCTTTCTATAGTGTAACACAAAAGACATGACAACAACAGCATTGGCCTGGTCACACTGATTATAGCAAAGGTTCTTACAACCCATTTTAATCTACAGAATACAACCCTTGTGAACTCCAAAAAATAATTCTTTCATAAAAAGAATCATCTATAAAATCAGATATTAGGTTCATTTGCCAAATTGGTTTTATCATATCTTTTTATTAGGCTTTTTATTTTTGATTCTTTTTTTCCTCACAACACAGATTACTTAGGTAATGTTATTATTGTAATGTCTATTATAACATAGGTAATGTTATCTTTTCTACAGTTCTGTATATATTTCAATTCTGTTATTTCTTTAAAAATATTATTTTATATAGTGTATCCAGATAGACATATTACATTTTAGAGTTGCCAGATTTCTCAGATTTGTGTAGTACACCATATAGTTAATCTTGTAAATTTCAGATTTTGTCTTATTTGTATTATCATTAACGTATGAATTTATAATATACACATATAATGTATATTTATAACGTAGATATTTGCTTAAGTAGCTCTGTCTATCAAGACAATACAAGACCCTAACCCATTAACAAACAAAACAATTCTCATTTAGAACTATACTTTGTACATTTTATATGTTTATAGTTGCATTCAGTGTCGTGTAATATCTGCAAAACAAGTTATTTCCTGTTATCACTTTGCATCAGCAGCCTCACTAACCTCTCTGTGATATGGAGTTGTGTTAATGTTTCATCGTCTCGCTCAGGGATCCATCCATCCATCCATCCAGAGAAGATTAGCAACTGTGTTAAATGATTGCCATTTATAAACAGTCCCTTATATTGTTTGGAGATGGCCTTTAACCCTTCCTGAGATTAATGAGCATCAATTGCTTCTCTGAGGTCATGGATGATGTCCTTTCTTTTTGTCATGATGCATACCTACTCATAACAGAACTGCTGTCCAAGGGATTTGTCTGGGGATTTAATTTTAATGTACAGCAATTGTCATTTATTAGACGATTCCTTTGTGCTTTAATATGTTTGAAGCTTTGTATCATAATTTTGTTGCTTTTTACCGTAAAGGTCCGTGCAGGTACATACATGCCTCTCTGAGTAAGCTGCGCTTTTGTCTTCACTCTCTCTCTCTCTCTCTCTCTCTTTTTCTCTCTGTCTCACTCCGTCTCTCGCTTCCTTTTTTTGCCTCTAACCCTGACTACTTCCTTACTCTTATTCTATGTTCAGAGTGTGTGCTAAGACTAACACTATCATTACATGCACACAAGAGCCCATTACTTCTCCCTAGGAAAGACTCCTGTTTTTCTTCTCTATTTTATCTAAAGTTTGTAGTTTCTCTTATAGTTTCTCTAAATTCTTTTCATGAATTCTTTCTCCATCCTTCTTTCTCAGGGGAAAATTGCACCTTTTAAAGTATTTTTTGCCCATGGGGAATTGACCTGTGAGACCATAGCAACCAATTGTCATTTCCTATACTCTTATAAATCAATAAAGTTGCATCCATGCACCCAGAATGAGCTCCTCTAGTTGCCTCATTGTTTGATTGCCGGTTCTCACTCTGAACTACAGTGCTGTCATCTGAGTGTGTGTGTGTGTTTGTGTGTGAATTACAGTGAAATCGCCCACGCGAACGGTTTCTGTGTGTGTCCATACTTCATCGGCCATGGCATCGGGTCTTACTTCCACGGTCACCCTGAGATCTGGCATCATGGTGAGAATTCAATTTTTACAGTTTTTTTTTTTTTTGGCCCCAAAAACACTCTTGGTGAAATATTTTTGGTTAAAAGTTTGACTAATCCTCTAGTTTGAATAGTCGTCTCTCTGTTCAATCACAGGGTAACTAGTCCACAGTATTCAGACGTGTGCAGCGAACGTTTTCCTCCGAGAGTGTTGCACTGCCCAGTGAGAAAGCATGAGCAGTGATGTTGCTTATAAATATGTGATTGGCTGGCTTCACATGCCTTAGAGGAAGAGAATAGAGAGTGGGCGGGTGGGTGTTAATTAGCAAGTGACCCCCCCCATTCATTACAGTTTTATTGACCACCTCTTGTATTAAAATATTGTACATTTTCATTAAGAAACAGTATCTGTAAAGGAACTGAACTAGACTTCTCAATTTTAAGTGATTTTTCTAGTAGAGATGCAGCTTCAATATTTACTTCTTATAAGTTATTTATTTATTTATTTATTTATTTATTTATTTATTTAAATAAAAATGCTTATACAGTTTGGTCCCCTGCAATCCCTGTTCCCACACAAAGGTACCTACTCTGATTATTGAAACTAGGCCTAGGAACTAAAGTCATTTGGTTGGTTCCTCGGTTGAGAGATCAGTTCACCAAAATGTCCAGATTCCTGCAAGGTTCCAATGGTGTCCATGTGTCTCATGAGAAGTCTGTAATTGACTGCTTATATTGATTTATAATTGAATTTCTCCAAAGAGGCTTACACAATGAGACATAATCCAGTCCAACCATACACTCGAAGGTTCATCGGTGACTCTCTGGCTGTCCTGTGGTTTGAGTTAACAACCTTCAGATCACTTAATCATGTAGATGTCATGATTAGGATTGAAAGCATGTTAATGTTTTACAGCCAATGAAAATGACTTGCTGATGGAAGACGGCATGGCCTTCACAATAGGTATGTGCTTGTATTCCTGTTTGTGTGGGGGTGTGTGTGTGTGTGTGTGTGTGTGTGTGTGTACATTGTTTTGTTTGTATATATTTTTAGGAGTTCTTTTTCTGCCAATATTCTCTTTTACATGTTCATATTTTTTCTTTTTTTCCCCAGAACCCATTCTGATGGAAGGAACCTCTGAAATCAGGATTCTCAGAGACAAATGGACCGCCATCTCAACGGATGACAAAAGGTTCTTTTCTCTTCTCCACATGTTCAAGCATTCATAGAAGTCCATTAAGGTTCTAGTGAGAGCCTTATTACTATTACTGTCACCTAATACTGTTAATAAGCCTAAATGTACAATGATGAGAAGGTTTTGAGTTGATTTGCCTAAAGCCTGCCAGGACCCAAAAGACTGATATGAAAATTTGAAGTAGTGATAGCTGTCGGATATGGTATGATGGAGAGCTAGATGGTGGATGGGAATTGGTGGGTGATCAAATTGGGAAGAAAAATCCAAAAAGAAAATTGATTTTCACCTTTTTTTTTTATCAGTCCTGCATGTGCTGTGAATAAAAAACTGATATCCTGCACACAAACTCCAAACGTATAGGCTTACTGGATCTTGAAAGATATTTGTGATATTGGTATCAGAAACTGATATTTTTAAATTAGTGCATTTCAAATTTCGGTGCTTATCAACCCCGGACTGACAAAATCATCAGTGTGAACATCACAGTGGTAATTCTGAGCTTTTTACACGCTGAAATTTTTCTATTTTTCACTTGTCTTTTTAATGATACAGATACATTGGTCTGAGTAGTCTGTCCTGCATAGCCTCAGGCTAATTGCTAATGGCTCTGTCAGCAGGTGTGGACAGTCTCCACCACTGCTTGTTCAGCACTTGAGACAGACTCCCATGTTTAAGGTGGACTGAAGGGAGATGTAGTGTCAAGAGAGAGGGCCTAGTCTCTAGATTGTCCTTAAATGTGAATCACTTAATCTGTTTAAATATGAGTCACTCATATGTAAGTGTGTGTGTGTGTGTGATATTTCCAGATCAGCCCAGTTTGAGCACACGGTGGTCATTACCTCTGATGGTGTCGAGATTCTGACCAAATTACCAGATGAGGACTGAATGTGGTCAAGATTCTTGCATGTTGTTTAAAGACAATCAGGGTTTTGCAACATACAGTGTAACAGTTGCATTTAATAAACTATAGAAAATAAGACTATTTTTCAAAGATGTACTGTAATACATTTGGATTAAAATATGTGAAAGAGTGTTCTGATTAAAGAAAGTACAAAGTTTTTGTGGTGAGATATTTGTACATGCTACCTAAAAATGTGCCGCATATTGTTTTTGTTACCAGTTTGACATTTCAGATTTTATTTTAATCCCATTTAAAATGTATTTAGTATAAAGAAATTTTTTTTTGCTATTTTAATAAACTTTTCAAAATTGAAGCTACATTTTTTTTAGTTTTTTTTATTAAGCTCAGCTAAATGTTTCATTATTTCCTAGCTCTATTAGGAGAGCATATCCTACATCACTCCTAAACCATCAATCTGTCTCGAGATCAGCTCTGGAATGACCAAGAAAACTTTGTTACGTTTCATTAACATGGCTTACGCTCACTATCTGCCCTCATCATGAGATTACACTGGAGTAATGTCATTATGTGAGCGCATATCCACCGAGAGGTGATTTTATTTATGGCATATGAGGGTTCCCTGGCATTGGGGTTTTCCTATATAATCAGGTTTAGTAACTGATCATATTTAGGTCTTATGATGAGATTGGACAGGTGGAGCTAACAGGCTATACAAAACCATGGTAGATGTGCTTTTGATGGATGATGCATGACACAAAATAATATACACAAGGACATTAAGGAAGTAAATATCAGATTTTATGCCAAGCCACACTCAAACTTGTAGCCAACACTAGTCATTGTCAAGTCCAAGACAAAGACTGACCGAGATCTGTTTTCCAGAAGAATTAATTATTCTTCTCAAAAATTGTGCATGCAAAAAAATAAAGACAACGTTAACATTATTTTTTATAAACTATCAGTTCAGACCAACAACATATTTAGGAAGAGTAATGCCCAGGATGGAGTAGTACAAGCACAAATGGCAAAGAATCCAAGGCATTTTCAAGTCATTACAGAAAACATCTCAAGATAAGACTTGACTTCTACATCCCTGGTAGTAACCTCTGACATTAAATATTAACATCTTTTTAAAAAATATTATGGAAGAACATTCAAATCCCCACAGCAATTTATAACTAAATGGTTACCCTAATGACAAAAATGGCTATTTGTGTCTCAAATATGGCTTAGAGAGACAAATACATTTATTCTTTATGTTTGCAACCGTGCAAACGTGTCATACTTTTATTTATAATATTATCTTATTTATTAACTATCTTACATACCTTTCTCTCTTTCTCGTGAAATTAACATGAAACACTCTTTACCTTCTTATTGAAATCCTGACTGATTTTAACAAATGCAGAGACATGAGACTTCCATTAATGTTAAATAAACCTCTGCTTTTGTTATCTGTTTATCATTTTTTTTATATTATATTGATCTAGATTAGATCCAGCTGAACTATTGTCAACGATGACGTTATGGCAAATTGATCAACACCTTCTGACCAATCAGAATCGAGAACTCGTCAAGGCTGATATCTAAATGTTAACCCAAAGGAATCAAAATTAGATTTTAAACTTGAATTCGTCCTCAAATTTAGTGATCAGGTGTAAACTGGGTGAAAGGGAACACTTGACCTAACCCGGTTTCTTTCTTTTGTAAATTGGGTGTGTCCTTAAAGAAGCTATTTGGAACAGAGTCTGGTTCAACCCGATGTTCACTGGTTTGTGTGCGTTTGAACTCAGCTCCATACCGAGGGCGCAGCCGCAGTGGCCGCACGGTGACAACAAAGCGCACGAAGGATTAACGCATAAAAACCCGCCCATTAACATGAAACGTCTCCAATAATCACCATATCTGCATCCCAAACCCGCATGAATATAAGAACTATACGTTGCTACAGCTTCTGTGATATATTACTAGCATGTTGGTGCGCGTTTTGGAACACGCACATGGTTTAACTATATATTATATAAACAGGTGGCTCTCAAACTGTGAAACAGAAGTATATAAAAGTTCTTATACAGTATCTTTATGTAGTTATTGGACACAGTAACTAAAATCATTTTGGAACTGGAGCTGTTCTTTCACCATTTTTAACTGATTTGTCTTTCTTACTCCCGTATGCCAAAATGGCTGCGTCCCAAACCGCATTTCTTCCGTACAACATGGCCTTAAACACTTAGCCACTAATTTAGCAGCCTGTGTAGTGTACCGTGCGGTTTGAGCTGCAACAATGGGCATCATACTGTTTACCTAAATATTTAGCTCATGTAGTCACATTCTTTTTTTATTATACCTTTTCTTATTATTATCTTTATTATCATAAATATATTTAACTAAATATAAGAATAATGATAATAATAGTAACAACAACAACAACAATAATAAAATAATAATAATAATAAATTAATAATAATAATAATAATAACAATAATAATAATATCGTTTTACTTTTGTTGTTGCTCTTGACAGAGTTCATAATTCTTTACTTTATTTATATTAGCCCTACTTTATTATGAAGAGTTAAAAAAATTTAAAATAGAAAATAAACATCATATTAATTAAAATAATAATAATAAATCAGAATGAGAAAGAAAGAAAGAAAGAAAGAAAGAAAGAAAGAAAGAAAGAAAGAAAGAAAGAAAGAAAATAAGAAAGAAAGAAATATTGGGATTGGCTATTAATTTTCTAAGACATACTATAGCTCTTGAATTTTTGTCCTTCTTGTGTCACACCTCCACCCCCATTTGTGTGTGTGTGTGTGTGTGTGTGTGTGTGAGAGAGAGAGAGAGAGAGAGAGAGAGAGAGAGAGAGAGAGAGGAGCTGTGGTCGATAGCGGCTTCTCTAAACGCGACTCTTACATCGAAATGTAATTGCAGTCATTTTGCAGTCTTTGTGCACATTTGCTTTTTCCGTGTCGCAATTACAAGCAATTTCAACGAATCTTTTTAGTGGAACAAAAAGAATGGGATGGGAGGTAGCGGAGGGGAGGATGGAGGGAGAGGGTAAGAGAGAGAGAGAGGAGAGAGAGAGAGAGAGAGAGAGAGAGAGAAAGAGAGAGAGAGACACAGGGAGAGACAGAGAGATACAGAGAGAGAGACACACACAGGGGGAGAGAGAGAGAGAGAGAGAGAGAGAGAGAGAGAGAGAGAGAGAGAGAGAGAGAGAGAGAAAGAGAGAAAGAAAGAGAGAAAGAGAGAGAGACAGAGACATACAGAGAGAGAGAGAGAGAGAGAGAGAGAGAGGGGGGGAGAGAGAGAGAGAAAGAGAGAGAGAGACACAGGGAGAGACAGAGAGATACAGAGAGAGAGACACACACAGGGAGAGAGAGAGAGAGAGAGAGAGAGAGAGAGAGAGAGAGAGAGAGAGAGAGAGAGAGAGAGGTATAAAATTGACTTGTGGTGTTTGGCAGTGACCGGGTGGGTGGAGAGGCGGCTCAGTTCGCGGTTAGGTTTTTAGCCGCCTGCTAAACCGTTTGCAGGTGGTCCTGAGCTCACAGGGGGTCTGTTAGAGAAAAGAGCTGCTTAAAACAACCATGTTATCATCATGACCTCCCACAGAGACTTCAGTCGAGGACAAACCGGTGGACAAAATACTAGATATTCAAGTATTTTATCAAGTTAATATAGGCTTACCTTCTCTGCGCCTTTGACATTTTAGCTATAAATATTTAAATATGTAGAATATAATGATCTATATAATGAGTCCACAGATGGCTGAAATTCTATGATTTTTTTAAATTTTCTTTAGGGACTCTTCCTTTCTTTCTTTCTTTCTTTCTTTCTTTCTTTCTTTCTTTCTTTCTTTCTTTCTTTCTAGTCCTTATAAAATGAAATACATTTTATTCAAATTGCCGATATCTCATTTGTCGTTGTTTTCAGAGCATATTTAATCACATGGCTCTAAAATGTAGTTTATGTAATTATTATTATAATGTAAAATGTAATTATTCCTTGAAAATATAATAGAATTATTTCTCACAAACGTACGAAATTTATTTCCCCCCCCAGAGATATATACAAAATCTGGAGAGATATTAACCTAAAAAGCCATAAAGGCATCAATGCATTTTAAATGTATGTGAATTTATAGCTAGTATTAGAATAATTTAAGAAACCTCTAGTGTTAGACTTTAGTGACGTGGCAGCTTTGTTGTTATAGCGACCTAATTGCGCGTAAAATCCTGAGCTTGTATAGTATTATGGGATATGCAAACCTATATAACCTATATAACCCACGGATGTGTACAGTGCTCAACAAACGGATGCGATTACCCGAGACTCCTAATGATGTGGTTTGCAAATAAAAGGCGGCATTTCAATCATTACCAGCTGAAACGCTGAAGGAATATGTGAAATGCTTACAATGTACGGTAATAAAACCATAAATAGGCTGAATGTACACTGGCGGAAATTCCTAAAACTGGTTCTTCTTCTTTTAAAAAATCCACCTCTTGTCTGGGGGTTGAACACCACAAAGGTGTGGGATGTTCAGGGTTAAATTTAGGATGTGTAAAATGTAAGCCTATGCATAAGGGATGGAAAACACTCAGAGTTATGTTGTTTGTTATGTTGTTTAAAAAGTATTATATTCTGGATTATGGCTATTATGTATATATATATAATATGTGTATATATGATTTATAATTTACTTTGAGTGGACAATCCCCCAACGCCCACTGTGATCTTACACTTTTATCCAAATGCATCAAGTGGACACGTGAGTTTTTCTGGTGGTTCCTAATACACCGTGCACTTTTAACAATAAATAATTATTTAGAGCAATGCTAATGAAGAACATATTATGGTTCTAGACCACATTTCCATCATCCAGCTGCTTTTGGTGCTACACTGGAGTTAATAATCATTTCCCACAACAAAGGGTTTGAAGTAATAGCTTTTTGGTTGTTAATGGGATCATCAATGGAGGTAATGTCAACAAATCTAAAAATGTTTATCTCATCATAGGACTGGTGCATTCTGGTGCATTCCAAGTACTTTTCCTTGCTGATTGAGTTATACTGTAATGGATATGTTTTTTCTTTATTTATTACCTTCATTCATGGGAAAGTGTACATAGTGAAGCTTAATGACTACATCAGTAGTCCAATTATAAAACATTAAATTATAAAGATTCATTATAAAGTCACACCATTGATGGTACCACCTCAGCAACAAGGACAAGTACAGACTGGGCCAAATGAAGCATTTGATGTTTTAATGTGTGTTGTTTTTACATGGATTACATAATCTGATCAACGGTTAATGTGACAGACAACACAGCTATTAAAGCTTTACTCAAAGTATTTTATGCACCTTTATAATTCGGGCTCATTAATGATGAATCATTTGTATATTTAAAAAAATGATACCCATTGATCAAGCAATAGAGGAGAGGAAAAACTCCCTGAGATAACATGAGGAAGAAAGAGAGGAAGAGAGAAACCAGGCTCAAATGTGAACCCATTCTCTTCTGGGTGACACCGGATTGTATGATTCAAATAATTTCTATTCTATTATTGTATATTATACAGTAAAAACGTGGTAATTGTGTTAAAAGGAATTCATGAGCTTATGTATCATCTTGTTGCTCTTGTTGTTTAAATTGCACTAAAAACCGTGTTATATAGCCTGCTTGGTCAGTAGCTGATTGGTGACACTTTGGACTGATTTAACTGAATTGTTATTTTTAAATGCATTTACACATAAATGTCCACCTGTAACAAGGCCCTGTATGCATTAGTTGCGTTAAGTAAATATGTTTAAAATAATAGAATTTTTTATTACACATTCTCATCATTCAGCTTTCAGCGGCTTATTTATATAATGCTACAACTGCCCGAAATCATTGGTCACGTGGTATAGGGTTTGTAAAAGTTCCTATTTAAAAGCCCCTGACATTTTCTTCCTCACCTTGACAGGTGACACTGAGTTCAGGGAATCATTACGCACACACAAAGTTTTAATTACACTACGGGAATGTATGCGTATTGTGCATCCTTTATTTCAGATATGAAAAAAGGCTGAGTTTCAAGAAATGAAACTTTACAGAACCGCGTGTCCCCCCGTACCAAAAATAATCCAAGGCTGAGTCGGAGCTGGAAGCGAAGGGCGTTTTGGGAGAATAATATTTCCGAGGCGGTTCTGCTTGAGGCGGTTTTATGCTTTTTTTTTCTCTCGCTCTCTTTCTCTCTCCCTCTCTTTTTTTTTTTTTTTACTTTGCTTCAGTGCCGCTCATAAAACGTCTGGGAGAGGCGCGCAATGACTCCAGAAAGTCTGCAGTGGGAAGAGCCTTGTAGCCGCACACGGAACGCCCTCCCCTCCCCGTTTCTCCGCCGCGTTCCAAACTGAGACGCGCCCGCACACCGCCGCGCACTGCTTTCTCCAAACGCACTCTTTTCTCCAAACGCATGCTTCCACGCGTTAAACCGCATACTTTTGCGCTAAATAGAAGCAATAGTGCGTCTTGATGCTCCCATAGGCCACTTTAACTATGTTTGCATAGCGCAGTGACATAGTAGAGACCCAGGTATCAGTATATCAATATCTGGTTGCTATTATTCTTTACTTATTTATACAATAGTATGCGTTTTTCGTATACAGTCAGTATGCTCTAGCGACCGTGTAAGGGTTATATCCGGGAGTTCCCTCGGTATACTAGTGCTTTCACGCTTATGATTTGCACTGGAAGACCCAGACATGGCGTCCGTTAAATACACGTTCTCATTGGGCCGGAGGTGTGCGGTTTGAAACAGTCCAGCCGTTTCCACTATTAGCGCCCTCAAGGCGTCGTTTCTCCTTCCACCTCTGCCACGATTTATCTATACAGAATAAGGACATCCATCAATAAATGTACCTTTATACTCTCAAAAAGAAATGAACTAAATTGTACCGTTCTTGTCGCTGTGGTTGCACCTTCAAAGGCACAAGTTTTGTACCTTCAGTATTTATAATATCCTATCTATATGTTTCCTGGAAACCTTTAAATGAAATTTAAGGCACATAAATGGACCTAAAGGGCTAATTAAATTGACCTAAAGGGCTAATTAAAGATACAGCACATAATCATTCATAAATTCTTTGATAAAAAAAAAGCATTTCATTTCACCTTAGTGTTACACCTTTTGTTCCTTTATATGATCAAATGACGGTAAAGTATCTTTAAAACAATTTAAAGTACACAACCAGACCTTAAGACATTACACTTACACTTCGTGCACGTAGTCCTACACACTAATGGTATCTCTGATGGTAATACCCTCGCGTAAAAGTTACGCACTAACGGTAAACATATGCATCCTTGATGCACCTCACTTTGGCAGCTTTATGATGAAAGTGTACATTTGGCTTTAATGCTACAAATACATAGTCATTGTGGGGTGTGTTATTATTACTCTACTCCTCTTTAAATGTTCTTTATATTATGCTTATTCGAATGTTCTTTGGATAGTTAAGGGTTCTTAGTTTGCAATAGGTTCTAATATGACGTCACACCGTTGTAGGGTTTTACATAAGATTTCCGAAGAGGAACGACAGCATAATAATTAATAAATAAGAATTATGTTTTACATTTTCTTTCTTTCTGTACAGGGGTTCTTCAGGACATTTCCATTCCATGTATAAATGCGGTCCCATTACAAGCCCCTTGAGGGTTCTCTTGACATAGGGGCAATGAACTATCACTCCCACAATTCTGTGTCTCTTAGTTCTTTGTTTGACAGGAGGGGTTGTTCCGAGCTTTTTCTGCCCCAATCAAGGGTAAAACCCGTCACTAATTACTCCGTGGTTTATTTGTATTTCAGTGCAGCCACGTTGTAACGTTAAAGTTATTTAGACACAGTTCTAGGTTGACATCAAAATGCATGTTTTCTTTCTTTTTATTATTGTGAGTACAAGTTGTATAAACAGCAAGATAGATTACTCTGCAGGCCTAATATAGTCTGATAGGAAAATGTACAATGCACGCAATAAAAGGCTACCCGTTTTTTTTTTTTGTAGTTGGCATGTGATTTGTACCACTTTCCATCGACTGCAAACAGAAAACAAATAAATAAATAGAAAAATAATTTAATGTACGTCGATTTGTTGCACGTTCAGCGCACTCGAGCGCGCCAAGGAAATCCACAGCAAAAGAAATTAAAAACCACCAGAATTCAAATTGCATTTCGGAGTTTGTGGGTTTTTTTTCTCCGTGCTTGTATGTGCACTACAAGTTCATTGTCCTGTAACAGGTGCATCCGATCCCAGAGTTTGTGGCTAGAAAATGGCACCAGCGCTCATGGCGGAGTTGTGATGGGATTGCGAGAGCGCGCTTGGCTGTAAATGCGCGTTTGTGGATGTGTACCAAGGATAGTTGGACAAATATGATGGTGCAGTGGTGTTAGGGGGACCTGTAGCCTGTTCTGTGTTAGAGTCCCCGTCTCCTGCAGCTTGTTGATTCGGTGGGAAATCCCAGGCGGTGTGCGGGGGAGGAGACGCCGGAGGAGAGTCACCTGAACCAACGTGTTGCTCTGGCGGAATCTCCCCATTTTTCCACAACTTCTTGAACTTGGAGCGCCGGTTCTGAAACCAGATCTTCACCTGCGGGAGAGGAAGAGCAACGCAAAACATGTGAGATCACACCCTTGCAAATGTTGGGTTCCTAGAACAACAAAAAATAGTGCAAGATTGCTCACCTGAGTCTGCGTGAGGCCCAGAGAGGCTGCGAGCTCTGCGCGCTCCGGTAGCGCCAAGTACTGTGTCTTCTGGAAGCGGCGTTGGAGGGCAGCCAGCTGGAAGCTCGAGTAGATGGTTCGCGGTTTCCGGACTTTCTTTGGCTTGCCGTTCACCATGCGCACCTCCGGCTCACTCTCGTCTTTCTCTAACCCGGGACACACACACATAAAACTTCAGCACGCTGCATACATCACCAGTATATGTAGATGTAGAGGTTGGAAATATTCTGGTAGTTAGAAAAAGTGGGCAGTTTGTCTTTTTTGAAACGCGTACCATTGTGTTTCCAACCTCTACATATATTCCAGAAGTCTACACTGCAATTACTAGCCGAGCTTTGAATATTCAGGTTTTTTCTTTAGTGAGAATCTTCTCACACATTATATTTTTGCTTTCTGTTATAATTTTTTTAGGCAGAGTATAAATAGTTTTTGAAATACAGACCAATTTCAAACTTTTTATTTTCAGCAAGGCTAAAAACTTTTGACTCCCCCTTTAAATTTTCTAGTTAGATTAAATTCGTGTATGGTAACCTTTTTTTATGAAAATCCTTTTTGTTCCAATTTTAGGTCTCTGCTATTTGTTTATTGCACTTGAAAAACCTATCACCAGTCGTGCTACTAAGCAGATTTTCACATGCAACTACATTTCATTGTGTACCGTGTTTGAACGAGCATAACCTGTTTCTTTATGGGGCACGAAGACGCACTGGATCTTTACCTGGCTCTGTAGGAGTGGGTGATGAAGAACCTGGTCCGTAGGCACCGTAAGCGCCGTATGAAGAGCCGAAGCCCATGTCGTATGGTTTGGGGCTGTAGGGTCCGCCGCTCACCCCGCCGCCATGTGAGTACGAGTAGGAGGCGAGCTGCGCGTAAGCCGCCGTTCCTGCGCAGTTTGCGCTCTGAGGGACGCTATAGAAACTGCTGTCTGTGACGGTGGACACCGGCAGTGTAGGCGAGTCCTGAGACTTGTGCACGGAGCTGAAGTTGCTGGAGGTAAGATGTGTTGTGTGCATATCCGAACCAAGGCTATCCAGAACCGCGGTCATCGCTCCCCTCTCCTTCTTGTAATTAAAGCAGCAAGCTGAAC
Organism: Tachysurus vachellii; assembly: GCF_030014155.1. Lineage (NCBI taxonomy): Eukaryota > Metazoa > Chordata > Actinopteri > Siluriformes > Bagridae > Tachysurus > Tachysurus vachellii. The sequence goes on from NC_083483.1 coordinate 11,348,445, forward strand.
CACCCGTTAATACTCCCGCTTAAATATATGATTGTGGTCCAATCTGTTTTTGGAGCTTGCTGTTTAATGATGGATGTTCGACCCGGTAGATTCACGGCAGTGATTCTCTGAAGTCCTTGCTGAAGTCTCATAATACACTGCTAGTAGTGCATTGGTGCTCCAGGTCCCTGTGTTTGAGATAGTGATGGGTGGAGTCAATTTAGTGGGCGGGCACATCGTGCGTAGCGTCAAGTGAGGAACCAATGGATGGATGGGTGGATAGATTGCTGGACGGACGGATGGATAGACATGAGTTGAAGCACAGATTAATTACCAATTACTTAGTATTTGTTTCATTGCATGACTATTTCTTTCAGAAAATTTGGGTACAGTTAGAAACACTTTCATTTCTGACAAAGTTGCAGCTTTAAATAATACAAATGGTAGAACTGACACAAACTCAGGCCATTCACGTTATTAGCTCTGGGTCTGGATTGGGAAACATACAGTTTGCATTTTGCCCCAGCCCCCTATCTAAATTCACATCTGTGATATGATGTGATTTTGAAATAATCATAATGAAGCTTAACTGCTCCTCAAATACCTAATGTCCTGTGTTTCATATTAGAGAAAAGGCCAAGAATCTAGAATCTGCAATGGCTCTTTGGTTGTCTCTCTGGTTAAAACCTTCTTTTATTTATTTTTAACATAGGAACCTAAAGTGTTTCCTCATGCCTATCAAATTTTAAAAACCTAATAACCCTTACTTATACAAATAAACCACTGAAAAACCTTTCAAGAAAATTTTTCCTGTAGAGCAGTTGGTGGAAAATTCTATATCAGTAAAAAACTGTACAACGGAGCCTGCAGTGGATGACAATATAGGACAGAATATCAAAATACAGCCCAATCATGCCAAAGACCAAGAGCAATTACCTCCCATAAATGCTATAAGCCCCATTGTTTAAGGCAGTAGGTATTTACATAGTCACCTGTAAAAAAAAGGCGAAGAAGTTTAAATTTCAAAGAGTGTCTGCACATTTTTTTCCAATGCCATAGCCTTAGAACCATTTACTTGTACATTTTAACATTTTATTTATTATATATATTACATGCTGTACATATGTTTACATATATACCTATATATATTACATGCTGTACATATGTTTACATATATACCTATATATATTACATGCTGTACATATGTTTACATACATACCTATATATATTACATGCTGTACATATATGTACATATATATATCTATATATATTACATGCTTTACATAAGTTTACATATATACCTATATATTACATACTGTACATATGTTTACATATTTATCTTAACTTGTCTATTTGCAAAATTGCTTCTCTTTGCACTTCTGGTAGTCTTTATTTTGTTGCTGTGTACCTGTACTATGCACTGACAATAAAGTTGTATCTATCTATCTATCTATCTATCTATCTATCTATCTATCTATCTATCTATCTATCTATCTATCTATCTATCTATCTATCTATCTATCTATCTATCTATCTATCTATCTATCTATCTATGGTAATCTTTTCAGAGCCATTTGGACTTCCTTTACCATTCAAGGGAGTTTTTCCTCACCACAGTCACCTGAGTCACCTCAGACTTGCTCAATAAATACAATCACACAATTAAATACAAACACAATTAAATATCTCTAATATTAATATTGAATATTTGTATTATATTAATCTTTATATTATTCTTTATATTAACCTTTTGTTTTATGTTTATGTTGTGTAAAGCTGCTTTGAGACAATGTCAATTGTTAAAAGCGCTATATAAATAAATTTGATTGGAATTAAGTTGAATTTTCAAACACGGCTCTCCACCTACCGGTAAAAGTGTGTATTGCACCCTGTGTGTGTGTGTGCGTGTGTGCGTGCGTGTGTGCGTGTGTGTGTGTGTATGTGTGTGTGAGTGTGTGTGTAGTGCACATGCGCACCAGTCTGCTTCCAGTGCATGAACGCAGACGGCGCCACACAGTCGCCTCAGCTTCCTCAGGTGCGCAAAACAGCAATTTACCTCCGGTAAACACCGGGGATAAAAAAAAAGCTCGTAGGCCATCTGATGCCCTGTCGCGCCAAACGCCCCCCTAAAACGCCCCAACAAGTGGCAATTTTCTCTGAGTCTCCTGTCAGCGCTACTGAGGTCGACAGAGGCTACGTGCTAATTTCAGGATACTTAGCTGAGCAGGCTGTAGGCCCTTGGCTGCAGAAAATGCCAGCGTTACAGTTTGAAGGAGATTTCTCCTTGAGCCTTGTAATACTCTCTTAGGACAGTAAGTCTTGTTGGGTTTATTTTATCTCCTTGACACAGCCGTATCCCCCTCACTGTATGTCCATTCTCATACTAACAAGGATACTAGTGATACTTGTGATACAAATAATGATAATAATAGTGATACAACTAGTGATACACTTAGTGATATTGGTGATACAACTAGTGATACATATTTTCACAAGTTTCAGAAAAAAAAACAGTCGACAATGATACCAGGTTCATGGAGGCTGTTATTTTATTAAGAATTGTACTGAATTAGTACATCATTTTTTTACACATTATGAGTTAAATCTATCATATAGTGCAATTTGTTTGTGAACGGTTATTGTCTGCTGCTATATACACAGTTTGTCAGCCCTTATTTACCTCATTCATCAGTGTAACTTGACTGCCACTAACCAGAGATGATACAATTCACAGCACAATCATGACACTGACATTTGTGTGTGTGTGTGTGTGTGTGTGTGTGTGTGTGTGTGTCACACACAGCAGACTCTGGAATTTTTTTAAACACCTCAGTGTCACTGCTAGTTTTAGAAACAATCCTCTAACCAAAAATATCTATATCCATGGCTCCTGGTGGTGTGGAAACTCTTTCTGTCTACAGAAAGTTTTGACTGGAAGCTTTTAATATTAAATCCACTAAAATTATAGGACATAAATGTGAGTGGAAAGTAACAAAAACTCATGGAAATTAATTTGTTAAAAAATAAAGAAAGAAAGAAAGAAAGAAAAGCTAGTGAAAAAAAATCCATGAAGAGTTGTTTGATTTCTGTCATTTGTCAGAGCCATTAACAAGTGGAAGTTGCCGAACAAATATTTTCTGATTTAAAGAAAGAAAGAAAGAAAGAAAGAAAGGAACATAAATTGAAACCAAATCTGATATTCGCAGTTTATTAGCTATGTTTATTTGTTCTTACTGTGGCAGCCATGAAGGTCTCAGGTACAATGCAAGAAACTGATGTCTAATTATTTAAATGTGGGGAACATCAACACTAAAGAATGATATCTTGGTAAAAAAAATTTTAACATAAGGCAACATCAAGACAAGTGATGAAACGTGATTACATTTATTTATAATTATTTTAACGTAGTGAGCTAAGAAATCATGAGCTTTCAGGATGTTTTTTTTTTCTTATTTGGAACTTGATTATATAAATCTGAAATGATCTGTTTTGTATTGTAAGAATTAGATTTTAATCCACAGCTTGTATGTTTTTTATCCTGAAACTGAAAAAAAGGAAACTTTTTAAAATTCATTTTGAATTCAACATACAATAATCTTTAATTATAGGAGGAACATTAGAAGAACCCTTGAGGACCCGTTGTTGCAAGAGTGTAGTGCTGAAACTATGGCGCCCCAATGAGGTGGTTTATGATTACTGCATGTGCTCTTACACAAAAAAATAAATACTCCCTCTGCTTTTATATACTGTTTATCAAAACTGGTCTGAAACCCCATCATTTACATTCCCCTAATGTAATTTCAATACATACAAATTGTCAATGTTTCTTTGTGTAGTTAAAGGGTACCTAGCTTCCTAAAATGGTTCTACTTGGAACCTTGCATAGAGGACGAGAGAACTTTAAGAGAAGAAAAATGGGGAAAAAAAGAAATGGCACTTAAGATTTTAGGACTAAACCTAAATTTTCTATAAGTTTATATACATTCTTAGAAAATATTTTCTTGTCTCTGCTGTCGTATCCAGATGGTACATTTCTTGTACTACGTAGTATTTATCTTTTATCTGGAAATGTGCATATATTGTAGCTTTTATAAAAGATTTAAATTGCATCATTGAACCATAATTATCTTAGAGGAGATTGCTTTAGATTTGCTTTAACACTATACCACGTGCAACTTTGTTGTATTGTTATAAAAGCCTCAGAAACATACATTTAGTACCCATTTTCTTTAATATATATATATATATATATATATATATATATATGTATATATATATATATATATATATATATGTATGTATATATATATACATACATATATATATATATATATATACATATATATATATATATATATATATATATATATATATATATATTAAAGAAAATGGGTACTAAATGTATGTTTCTGAGGCTTTATATATATACATAAAATATTTTGTCCCTGTATTGTACAAGATAACCCTGATCATGTTCCTTGTGTGTTTCTTGATGTGTTTCAAAGAAAATAACATCACAAGAGGGCGCTATTGGATATGATTTTGGTCGAAGTAAGCATTGCTCATCTACATTAAAAGGCTGTCCAATGTCAATTCTGTCCTACCTGTGATATGGACAACCACACAGTTGATCTTAGCTCAGCTTACAGTAACGATAACAAGTTACTCCCATGATGACTGTTCTTTTGGCTGTTCTTTTTGCTTACATTGCAGCCTTGTAGAACTGCTTATACAGAACTACCTTATGCCTGAGTGCTGATTACTCATACACAGTCACACATTTTGCCTTCTACATGAACACTGTCCATGCAACTCCTACAGCTCGACCTGCTTTATAACAGCACTGATGTGTGAATGTGACGGTATAAGGTCAGTGTGAAAAGAACTTCCAGCCTCACACACACTTCACATGGGAGACAGCCATAGCTGAAGATTTCCAAATAAAGGGAAGAGAAGAGAAAAGAGTGTCTGTGTGTGGATTCTTGGAATATACTTCAAAGTTAGTGTATCACCTGGCTTTCATCAGTACAAATACCAATACTGTAAAAAACCAAAGGAATCTCATCCTAATGCTCGCAGGCGTGCTGTTGCGGTTTGATGGACAGATCTGTCAGTGATAAAGAGAACACTGTAGAGAATGTGTTTTTCTTTAAACCTTTTTCTGTTGTGAAGTTGTACACAGTGCCAATATTTTTTTATTACAAAAAAATTGGTTTGGATGAATAATTTGTACTTTGGTCTGGTATCCGATCTGGAGATGTGTTCTGAATAATAGAAAATAAGAGAGGTACAGACACAAGGTACAGGGCTGACACATGGTTTAACTATTCCTGTACAATCTATAGCTTTATTTACACAATATTGCAGTTTAGAATATATTGTATACTGTATGTAATTGACAAATTCAATCAATATATACTTATATATTATATATATATATATTGTATAAATGAATGATCATAAGAAAATTGCTAAGAAGATCTAAAATCAGATTCAAGCAGCATATCAGTGATACACAAGTGATTACTCAAATAACCTCTAAATTTGATCTCTAGATTTCGACTGCTATTTGTATCATGTCATCAACTAGTGATAAAGATTTTTTTTAACCAACCGGAGTACAAATTAAATGAAAGGACATATGTTAGCCTTTTTGTTTATCATGTTTGGGATTCACAGGAGCATATTACAAGCTTGAAATACTTCATTAATGAGATTTATATTAACATTTACATTTATATTTATGACATTTGTAGATAGATAGATGACCTTATTCAGAGCGATGTACAAAAGTGCTTTTAAGTCTCTATCGATGAATACATTAACACTGGTTCACTAGATTACAGACTTAGGATACCATCAACTAAAACTGGGTTTTTTTTAAGAAGTGTTTCAGTAAGGAGCCCCTGTTGTTTGAACATAACCAGTGACTCAGCTGTTCAGACATCTAGAGAAAGGTTATTCTACCAGAACAGAAAAGAGTCTTGCTTTATACCTACCTCTTACCCAGAGAGATGGTGGTTCCAGTTGAGCAGTGCTAGGAGTGACAGGCTTTGTAGGCAAGCATCAGTGTTTTGAATCTGATGTTTGCAGCCACCGGAATTAGTGGAGGGAGCGCAGCAGTAGGGTGGTATGTGAGAACATAGGCAGGTTGAAAACATCACTGAACATCACTGATTTAGATCAGATGTCACTCCCCTCCATGTTACCTGATATGAGCGACCTTCCAGGTAAGAAGCAAACCATTCCCATGCTGAACCGCCAATTCCAACACTGCCAAGGGTGGACAAAAAAGTTTTGTGTTTGACCGTATCAAACGCCGCTGAACGGTTGCGGAGGATGAGGACAGGTGACAGCTCGTCTGATCTAGGAGCATGTGTTTTCTCAAAGAGAGCTAAAAGAGCAGTGGGATATTCTGCTTTAAATCCAGACTGGTTGGGATCTTGGAAGTGGATCGCAATACACAATGCTTTTAAGAGAAGTGATACCGGTCTGTAGTTACTGATGTCTGATGGATATGGAGCAGGTTTCTTCAGGATGTGAATAACCCTTGCTCTCTTGAAGGTAGTTGGTACATGACCAGATGTTAGGGATCTGTTGATGATTGTTGTAAGGAAGGGCAGAAGGTTTTGTGAGATGGTCTGGAGCATAGTGGAAGGGTATTGATGATGTGGGTAAATGGATTTGGTATACTCATTATCAGGGCTACTTTTTAAAACCTAATGACAAGTGAAATCACCTAAACAACCCCGATCAAAAGTTTACATATTTTTAAATTTCACATTATAAACACACAGGTTGACACACAGAGGTTTAAATGGCTATTAAAGGGAAGTTTCCACACCTGTAACTATTGTAATTAGTGTCTGTGCATAAATAGTCAGTGAGTTTCTCAGCTCATGAGGTGATGCACTGACCTAGCTGGATACTGCGCCATGGGGAAGACAAAAAACGGGCCAGTAGACCTGCGTAATAAGGTAGTTGTACTTTATAAAGCAGGAAAAGGATATAAAAAGATCTCAACACTTGAAAATGCCAGTTCAAACGCTGATAAAGAGGTGGAAAATAACTGTCAGGTAGACCAAGAAAGATTTCACCCACTACTGCCAGATTAATTGTTCGGGATGCAAAGAAAAACCCACTAAAAGAGAAATACAGGCTGCTCTGGAAAAAAGTGGTGGTGTTGTTTCAAGGAGCACAATAAGGAAGTACTTGCACACAAACCATTATAGTGCCCATGCCACAAAAAGGCCCACCTTCAGTATGCCAGACAGCACCTAGACAAGACTCACAGCCATGTGGAGTGATGAGACCAAAACTGAACTTTATAGTCACAACCATAAACTCTATATTTGGAGAGGAGGCAACAAAGGACTACAATGGAAAGTACACCATCCACACTGTAAAGCATGGTGGCGGATCTCTTATGTTTTGGGGCTGTGTGAGCTCCAGTGGCACAGAGAAGTTAGTGAAAACTGATATGAAAATAAATGCATGTTGTTAGAAAATGCTGGCAGACAATTTGCATTCTACAACATGAAAGCCCACATTGGACGCTCTTGGATGTTCCAGCATGACAATGATCCAAAGCGCAAGGCAAGGTTGACCCTACAATGGCTACAGCAGAAAAAGTTAAAGGTTCTGGAGGCCATCACTTTCTCCTGACCTCAATATCTTTGAGCCACTTTGGGGAGATCTCACACCTGCAGTTTGTGCAAGACAAACAAAAAATTTACAGGAACATGGAGGCATTTTGCCAAGAAGAATGGGCAGCTATATCACCTGAAAGAGTTAAGTACCTCATGCACAATTATTACAAAAGACTGCATGCCATCATTGATGCTAAAGGGGGCATTATTGATCTATATGATTGCACCATTCTGTTATACCT